>NW_006209117.1:0-774 GCF_000334495.1 Tupaia belangeri chinensis | reverse complement strand
TGCTGGTTCCCTAGTATTACTAACATTAATGGAGACAAATCTCTTCTGCCCCAGGCACCTCTCTGAGGTTACCTGTGCTCAGGTAGGTGATTCGTCGTCACTGGTTGGTTGGATAATAGACTGGTCATCTTGAGGACCTGCTCTGAGGAGGAATATGGAGAGAACTCTTGGACCAGAGGCAAGAAAGCATTACATTCTGAGGGCGACAGCTGTCTTCCCACTCCAGGTCGAGATCTGAGGATGGTGATGACAGTTGCAGTGACTGACCTTCCTAGGGGAAGCCAGGCCAAGGCCATTGACGGGATGAACAGAGAGACTAGGTGACCCCTGTGTAGCCACCATACGTGTACACGAGAGGTCTTCAAAGAGTCCATGGAAAATGTGTGTGATGGAAAAACTACCTGTGGATTTCAAAACTGATCCCAAATAAAGTCGTGTGTTAATTTCATTTTCCACAAACTTTCAAAATCCTCTTTTACTCTATTGTATGTGCAGTGACTGATACTGTCGTGGCAGTTTCCCAGCAGGTGGCAGTAAAGTGCCCTTTCCCGATGAGCAAGAGCACCCTGTAGACCAGCGTTAGTCCAAGTCCAGCAGGCTCCAGCTTCCTGCTGCAGACAGGGCTAACGGCAGGACAGAGCCACAGTCCCTTTAGAAAGGTCAGCCCTTGCTGACATTCCCCAGACTGACTGAGTTTTAAAAAAAACAAACAAAAACATCCTAAGAATCTTTCTTTCTAAACTGTACATTTTGTTGTAGAGCTACTTTCAAAGT
>NW_006209116.1:0-828 GCF_000334495.1 Tupaia belangeri chinensis | reverse complement strand
GTGCAATGTGCAATATCACCTAGGTTTGTGTGTGTGCAATCTATTATGTTCACACAATGACAAAATTCCCTTGAGGACCAGCACATGGCACACTGTTTACGTTGTTGGACTCCCACATGGCTAAGTGCAGTTCGAGTCCCAGGTCTGGCAGCTTGAATCTCACTCCAGGTTAATGTGAATGTGAGCTTAAAATTTTGAGAGGAGAATGGAGGAAAATGTATTGTGACATGCCCATCTCCCCAGGGGGTCATTTCTAGCTTTCTGTCTCTGTCTCACTAGCAAGCACAGAGGTCCTATAGCAAAAATCTATCTAAAATGAAAATTAAATTATATTAGATTTTAAAAATGTGTTTCTCTCATTAATCATTGTTCAACTATGTATACATATCCATTACCTCAGTGATTTAAATTGGACTGCTGCTTGAACAAACATAAAACAAATCAGCATATAAAAAACAGATAGTTTTCTATAGTAAGAATATATATAAGCAAAATCACATAGTATAAGTCATGATGTAAAAAGCAGATTTTGAAAAATAATATGTATTTTCACTAAAAAAAAAAAAACTCTCCAAAAAAAAAAAGAAAAAGAAAGAAAGCCACAGCTCTGAAATTTTAACCATGACTGGCCATGTGAGAATCCAACGCCTTAGATACCATGCCACTGCTGGCCCTGCCAGATGCTATTTTACGGTTCCAGAAAATAGGGAAAATAAATGCTTCAATCATGGTTTCTGGACCTACATAGGAAAAAGATGACATGTGAAGTACATCAAATTCTCAAAGGGCTATAAAAGGTAGTATAAGTATGGGGAGTGTAAGTCACAA
>NW_006209115.1:541-3303 GCF_000334495.1 Tupaia belangeri chinensis | reverse complement strand
GCCAAATTACAACTGCCAGACACAGAAACAATCTATGGCCATCATCGCAGGAAATATACCAACATTTTCAGCGGAAATTGGCACCCTTTTGGAGCTCTATAAAACCCCACAGGTAAGTGAGTCATTAGCTTCACAGAATAGCTCCTAATGCAATCCTCTCACATGTGAAAAAAGAAAACATGGAAACTGAATTTACATACCCCTAGACGCCCTTGGCACTTCTCTTGGTTGTTTGAACACAATTTGTTTAAACAGAGGGAAAAAGGCACAGGTTCTTTTCTTGGTCATGGGCTTTTTAACAGTACAAGGATGAGAAAGAAAAAGAACAGTTGTAGGCCAGCTGGTGATATAGTGGTTAATGTGCCTGGGTCTCAATTGGCTGACTGTGTGACTTAAGTCTCAATCCTGGTATCCTAAAGAACACACTGGGCCTATGTACTCCCATGCCCAAAATTCCAACATAGAGGGGATATTGGCATGACCATCCCCATTAGAGGTGATTTTTCCCTACCTTTGTACCTCTGTAGCAAGCACACCTGATTTAATTTGCCCTCTGAGAAATTAAAAGTAAAAAAAGAAGTAAAATCTGTTAAGTTCCACCCATATTCTTTTCCATACACATGACATCCAACCCCAACTAATGGGAATATTGATATTCTCTTAAAGAAGCCTCCTAAAATGCACACAACATAGAGAATCATCCAATCTTAGGACAAGACAATATTAGAAGCCATTCAGAGGACTATTGGGCACAAAAATATAAAACTTTTTTTAAATTTATTATCACTGCAGACAAAGAAATAATATTCCAGCACTGGAGATCCTCCAACTCACTATAGCTAAGTTCCCCCAGCTGAGGTTTACCAGCTCTCTCTGCCCTTCCTCACATTCATGCAGGTGGCTCCCTTGAAAGCATTTCTGGTTACTCTCAGCATGACGATTCTCTTCCTCAGAGAGTCTTCCAGGGAAGTTGGAATAACCTCTAAAACGTTCAGGACACATTACTGGTAAACAGCATTAGCATAGGATAATTTTGTTCTTGAAAAAATTTATTTTAAAAATATCATAGAAGCTACATGGTTGTGTTTTAAAGACAACATAGTCAATGCTGTGTTGATAAAATACAGTATTAAAAACTCAATAAAGTATTTTTTCTCAGAGTTTCTATTTTAAACTTGGCATCTAGGAAAAGAAGGTTCTTTTTAAATCTTTCTTTCTTTCTTTTTTTCTTTTCAGAGGTTTGTGCTATAGAGCATGTGCGCACACTGGGAAGACAGAGAAAGACAGAGAGACAGAAAGTGAGAAATCAACCCCAGGGGGGGGATGGTCACACCACAATCTCTTCTCCTTCATTCTCCTCTCAGGATCTTGGGCACACATGCACACACGCCCAGCATGAGTTAAAGCTGCTGGGTCTGGGACTCAAACCATGGTCAGCTACATGGGAGTCCAGTGATATAACCATTATGCCAACTCCTGGGCCCAGGATGTCATAATTATCATCTTGTTGCACCCTCTTTATAAAGTTTATTCATACCTTAATTTCCACTGTAGAAATTAAAGCATGTATTGAACAGAATATATTTTCCTTCTTGCTTTGTTGTGGAAGTGATATTATTATCTGTACTAGTCACATGTCCTTTCTCGAAAAAAATATGATTGAAACAGTCTTCTAATGGTCGTATTACAGAATAAAATAATTTCCACAGCATGCAATGCAATCTTTTAACTCAATATTCTATTCTATCATCTTAACAGGTAGAGATTTATCTCCTCCCTGTTTAAGTGGGAGTAAAAAAAAAAAATCACACTAACGTCAGAATTAGGTTATTTCTTTTTTTTCAGATTCCAAAATCCTGTATTTTTTAAAATAAAAATCACACATTTTTAATAAACAATATACACAAAAGTTACAAAAAATAGATGCCCAGGAATAAGCATACACAGATTTGTTAATTAGACACATAAGGTAACAAGTGTGTTTACAAATATGTTCCTTGAAAATATACACAAGGTTCTGGACAAGTACATCATGTAGTGTTACAAATCTATATTCAAACTAGGAAAATTGACACTATGTTCCACTCACTTACGAGTAGACAAAATGCACAATACAGTTCATCTTCTTTATGAAGGGCAATTCACACTTTCCAAGGTGAGTGGCTATGATTGCAAGGAGAACTAGGGCAGAGTAAAATTTTTGCATGTCCTTTTGACTATCACCAAATAAGCAAAACATTTCCTTTTTTAGGATTAAAAAAGAAAACTAGTGTGAAGTGAATCATCTGAATAACATTTAGAAAGGTGACCACTGACCTCATTGGCACACTGGCAAATCTAACCCACCCCCAGAAATGCTCTGGTGCAGTCTGTGATGGACAAATGGCTGCTCCAGGATTCCTCCCTCCTCCAGAAACAGAATCATATACCTGCATGGGAAAGCCTTTGTAAATTTAATTTTATTGCACATAACATATACTAATTATTTTTTCAATCCACTGATTGTCTTCTTGTACAGGACACTTGTACATAGGTGACCAAAATACTTGGGAGGTCACATATTTTGCTCAAAGTTGTATCTATATTCCACAGGCAATAACTTCAGGGTGGTTAGTTTAACAAAAAATTGTGAAAAAGAAAAAAAGGTTTTCAGCTTATTTTCCTTACCAGCAAGTTTTACAAATTTTAGTAAAAAATAAAAACAAAAAAATCTGAGAAGTTTGAATTTTAGTTAGATGAACCCAGATTGGCATTTAACAGTG
>NW_006209115.1:0-362 GCF_000334495.1 Tupaia belangeri chinensis | reverse complement strand
GAGATTTTTAAGCCACCGGGTCCGGGACGCGAACCGTGGTTGACTATGTGGGAGTCCAACTACATAGCCATTACACTAACTGCTGGTTCCCTTCATTTGTTTTTTTATTGCGGTCACATATGGCCCTTTTGATTCCATCCTAAGTGATAAAGATCAGCTTCCATCAGTTTATCAGATGGCCACAAAGGACAGTTCTCTGGCTCATGGACTCATCTGCTTGTTGTTGCATTTTGCATGGACTTGAGTGGCGCTCTATGTATCTGATGATATGCAAGGGGAGCAGTTCCTTCAGGATGTAAAGGCAAAGATGACCGAAAAGGATATCTGTGTGGCCTTTACAGAAAAACCCCCTGCCACAAAAG
>NW_006209114.1:0-241 GCF_000334495.1 Tupaia belangeri chinensis | reverse complement strand
CTCCTCCATTCTCCTCTTGGGATTTTTTGGGGGAACACATGCACATACACACACACACACACACACACACACACACACACACACACACAGCATGTTTTTTAAGCCTGAAGGTTCAAGACTCGAACCATGCTGTTGGCCATGTAGGAAAGAGCTGCCTTAACCACCTTGCGACAGTCTGGGCAGAGAGAACATTTTATTTTTAATATGACATCTGTGGGGGTCAGCAGTTAGCGTAATGGTT
>NW_006209113.1:0-1019 GCF_000334495.1 Tupaia belangeri chinensis | reverse complement strand
ATAAAGAAAAAAGATACAGTAATTATATATATAAATGTATTAATCATATATGAGTAAAAATTTAAAAAGTGAAAGAAAAAAAATTCAGTTACCTGGACCAGCCAGTGGCATGGTAGTTAAGGTGGCTGGATCCCATATGACTACGTGCTCCAGTCCTGAGCCCAGAGGGTTTGACAAATAGGCAGGGTGCGTATGTGTGCCTGCCCAACATTCTTGGAGGAGAATGGAGGAGAAAAGACTGAATCATGGCTATCTCCTCTAGGGGGATGCTTTCTAAATTTCTTTCTTTCTCTTTCTCTTTCTCTCTCTTTCTCTTTCTCTTTCTCTTTCTCTTTCTCTTTCTCTTTCTTTCTCTTTCTTTTTTTTGTTTCTCTTTCTTTCTCTCTCTCTCACTCTCCCTCTCTCTCAAGTGTACACACCCTATAGCAAAATAATAATAATAATAATAATAATAATAATAATAATTTAGTTAACTGTTAAAATCTATGTTCAATATAAAATGAGGGCCACTTCTGGGACTAAACTAAGAAAGTAATTTTATTAATGCATCTTCTATTTGGCTAATAGTTATTGAGCATTAAATATGTGTCAGACTCTGTTCTAGCATTGAGGATTCAGCAATGAACAAAACTGATGAAAGTCCATGCCTTCATGTGCTTACATTTCACTAATAAAACAAACAGGATTTGAAAGGCCAAATTTAAGAGTAAGACACTGCAAACCCATGTTGTTTCAAACAGACTGTGCTATGTTCCCTAATTTCTCCCCTAATATCTCCCTAAATAATAAAATGTACTACAAGAACTAAGGGGGGATCATGTATAATATGATATATGACCAAAAAAAAAAAAAGGAAACAGATTGGCTCAAGGCAGAAATTCTCAGAGTCATTAACACAGTATCATGCATTAGAAAACTTCAAGAAGAAAATACAATGGCACAGAATCTTCTTTGTGAAATATCTGGCAGAACTAGAATTCCTGAGAACACTTTAGAAAATGCTTCTTTACTCTGTAACA
>NW_006209112.1:0-873 GCF_000334495.1 Tupaia belangeri chinensis | reverse complement strand
GTTCCCTTTTCACAATAACCCCACCAACATTTACCAGTTTTAAATCTTTGTCATTCTGACAGGGTTTAGATGGGATCTCATTGAGTTTTTAATCTGCATCTCCCTTGGACTGAGCTATGCTGAGCATTTTTTCATGTACTATTTTGGCTGTTCATATCTTTTCCTTAGAGAGTATTTTTGTTCAGCTCATTTTTCCATCATTTAATTGATTTACTCTTTTGTTCCAGGTAAGCCTCTTGAGTTCCTGTGTATTCTAGTTATCAGTCTCTTATCTGAAGCATAGTTTGCAAAAATATTCTCCCATTCTGATGATGGTTGATTCACACTAATTACTGTGTACTTTTCTGTGCAGGAATTTCTTAATTTGATGTAATCCTACTTGTCTATTTTTTGGGATTATTGCCTGTGCTTTAGGGGTCTTATTTAAGAAGTATTTGCCTAATGCCTCTCAGATTTTCCTTAGTGTTTTACATCAGTAGTTTTATGCTTTGAGGTCTTACATTTAGATCTTTGATCAATTTTGAGTTGATTTTTGTTAATGGTGAAATATGGGGATCAGGTTTCATTTTTCTGCAGATGGGTATCAGTTTTTCCAGGACCATTTGTTATAGAGGCTTTCCTTTTCCCACTGGATTGATGTATCCTTTGTCCAAAATCAGTTGGCTGTATGTTTGGGGTTTTATTTCTGGGGTCTCTATTCCATTCCCGTGGTCCAACTGTCTTTTTCATGCCAATACCATGCTTCTTTGATTATCACAGCTTTATAGTATATTTTGGGATCAGAGAGTGAGATGCCACCCACTCCACTCTTCTTGACAGGATTGCTTTGGCAATAAGAGCTATTTTATGATTCTAGAAAAATTCTATGATTGT
>NW_006209111.1:0-625 GCF_000334495.1 Tupaia belangeri chinensis | reverse complement strand
GGCTTTTCCTTTCTTTATAAACCCGCGGGTTTCTGTATTTTATTTGCTGATTCTGTCAATTAGTGAGTTCTTGTGTTTTATCTCTGAGTCCTGTTATGTGGTGAATATGCTGACTTTGCCCAGCATGAGTTAACCTTGGCCTGTAGCTTTAACAAGGCATATTTACATAAAACTAGCCTTAAACTAACTTAGTTTTCATATGCTACTAACACTCCTTTGACTTATACTAATTTAACCTAATAAATGTTAATTTTGGCTTAAAACAGACAGGTTGGGGAGTCTCAAACTTTCTGGCCCTCGTGTGCCCGTCTTAGGAAACCACATTCCTACAAGATCACTAATTGGCTTTATTGTAATGTGGGGGTGATATTTTACCCTTGCAGGGTACCGTCATAACAGTAAAACTCACAGCAGAGAAATTGAATACCAGCCAGTACGACACAAGGAAGGGCTCATAAACTGGGCCTTGCCTCGTAGTTTCTTCCCAGTCCAGGCCCTGCCTTTAGACATGGGAGGCAACCTCTTTACCAGCTTGTGTTGTCTGCTTGACCCCATCAGAGGTCAATCTTTGCACTTTTCTCTCTCAAACCTCCCTAGTTTAACCCCAGACCTTATTCTTTTCTGT
>NW_006209110.1:0-618 GCF_000334495.1 Tupaia belangeri chinensis | reverse complement strand
ATTCTAGATGGGAAATCACATTTTCTATGCTATGATGATGCTTCGGGAAAGGATGTAAATTAAGGTACAAAAAAAAAAAAGTTTCAGAAAAAAAAATCCATTCAATGACAGCAGTTAAGATATATAGCTCCAGTTAGGTGATACTTTATAAGATGCCTAAAGTTAGACTTGTGTTCATGGAAATGTATATATCAGCTGTGTTTACTATGAAAATATTTAGATTAATTAAGATCTTTAGTAATTCAATAAAAAATGGGGGGAAAACAGTATAGAAAGTAAACATAGATACCAGAGACAGTGTGGGAAGAGAGTGGGAGATGGCTGAGGGTATGAGATAGGGAATCAAGGAGGGGCGTGGGGGGAGCAAAACATACAGGAAACAAGAAATGGAAAATTATTTGTTGACAATAACATGTATGTTGATGTGCTTGATTGAGACAATATACAGTGTACTCTGGATGGAAAATCTCATTTTGTTTTTATGCTGTAATGATGTACAGTGAATGAACGTAAACAAATAAATTTAAATAAAAAATTAAAATTAAAAAAAAGAAAATTAAAAAAAGAAAAAAAAAGTGATTTAGCCATTCTATTACCTAGTACCTTCATCTGTAAAAT
>NW_006209109.1:0-701 GCF_000334495.1 Tupaia belangeri chinensis | reverse complement strand
ACCCAGATAGGCTTTTCTGAAAGCCAAATTTGGGGGAGCAGCAGTCCTAATTTTTTTAAAGAGATTTTGCTATGGAGTGCGTGCACTTGCTGAAGAAACAGAGACAGAAAATGAGAAATCAACACCCCCGCCCCCTCCCGACAGGAAGGCCACACTGCAATCCCTTCTCCTCTGTTCTTCTCTTGGGATCTTGGGCATGCACCTATACACACCCAGCATGAGTTTTAAGTCACCAGGTCCAGGACTCAAACCGTGGTCAACAACGTGGGAGTCCAGTAACTATTGCACCATCTGCTGCTCCCTGTTAATTTGTTTTAAATTCCCATTTATCAGGTTTTGAAAGTTGTATCTGCGTACTTCAGTCCCTTCTTGTCTAAATTTTGCAATGTCATTTGTGTCACAGGTGAAGAATGACTATATAAATACAACCCATGCTTTGAAGTACATCTCGTCCCCATAAGTTCAAAGGCACATCAGACAAAACACAAAGTCAAAACTGTCCTGTATGACCTTCCTCATCTGTCCCAGTAAGAATAGCGGAACTCTCTGTTGGTGAATTAACATATCCTACACCTTCCAATGTACAATTAGTAAATTCACAGGGCCAATTTTTCAGCCAGTGTTTCTAGGCTATTACTGACACATCAGTGCCAGTATCTAAAAGTCCCTGAAGAGAAGCCTCTGCCATTGGAGTTGGGAAT
>NW_006209108.1:0-618 GCF_000334495.1 Tupaia belangeri chinensis | reverse complement strand
GTTTGTTAAAAAGTACTTTGTCTTATAGGATTGCTTCTTGCGGTATTAAATCTTGTTTGACAAACTTCAATTTCCCACAGAGTTTTAAATTTTTAATAAAAATGAAAATATTTTAGGTTATAAAAAATGGAACTGATTTACTAGAAGAAACAATGACAAAACCAAATGAGTATTTGATGTGAATCCATGAATTTAAGCTTTAAATCCAGCCAAGAAGTTTGTTATAATCTCTTTCAGTTTTGCATCTGACTCTTCTGAGATCTTCCCATCAGCCCTGATATTTCCCAACAGGGCTATTCCATCATGGGCAGAGAAGCTGTTGGATATAGTTTCTATGCATTTGAATCTGTAGATTGTATAATAATCTTGGTTGGAATTGTTTCTCTCTTAACACTTTCAATATGTCTTCCCATTCTTTCCTTTCTTGCTTTGCTTCCATTGAAATGTCTGGTGTTAGCATGATGGAATGACCTTTGTAAGTCACTTGTCATTTTAATTCAGCATTATTTGCAATTGCTATGATATGGAAACAAATGTCTAAAAATAGATGAAAGGATTTTAAAAATATGCTGCAACTACTCTATGGCATGTTACTCAAGCAAATAAAACAATGAGACT
>NW_006209107.1:0-2960 GCF_000334495.1 Tupaia belangeri chinensis | reverse complement strand
TAAATAAATTGAAATTAAAAAAAAGAAATTTATTGTTGCTTGCCCCATTTTAAGTTGGTAATCTATACTCTTTAAAAGTGGGGTGGGACCAACAGTTAGCATAATGGCTGTGTCGCTGGACTCCCATGTAGTCGACCATGGTTCGAGTCCTGGACCTGGTGGCTTAAACTGATGCCGGGCGCATGTGCATGCATTCCCAAGATCCCGAGAGGAGAATGGAGGAGAAGGTATTGCAGCATGGCCACCCCCACTGGGGGGGCGATTTCTCACTTACTGTGTCTCTCTCTTTCTGGCGAGTGCATGTGCCCTATAGCAAAAACCTCTCAAAAAAAATGTTGTGGGGTCAACAGGTGGCATAGAGGCTAGGCATTGTATTCCCGCATGGTCAACCATGGTTTGAGTCCTGAACACAGCATCTTGAAATTCATGCTGTTTGTGTGTGCATGTGTGCCCATAATCTTTTTAAAATTAATTAATTATTTAATTTATCATAATCTTGTTTATATTACATTGAATCACATAACTTTACAATGTATAGTGATGAAAGTTATATTTATAATACGAAATAACTTGAGATCATGATCTCTATGCAGAGAAGGATTTACTGCTTGATTACATTTCTTGGTTTAACATTTAGGATGTTAATTTAAAATAAGTATATTATGTGGCTTTCAATTAACATTAATGTAGAAATATTACTTTGGGGAAAATAGAAGCTTCAAGTTTAAGAAAAAACAAAATTAGTTGTGCAGTTTAAGAGAACTCAATAAAACGTAACTGTTAAAATCTGTGAACTTTGGTGTCTTAACACACAATGGTTATCAGTATTACCTGTATAGATGACTAATAAGGTATGTTCAGCATTCTCAGAATTCCGTGTGTGTTCATATTTATGTTTAACACACTGAATTCTATTGCCACTGTCCACTCTTCAGGATTTTTTATCCTCCCTGACTGCCTATCTCATTACCCAGTCTCAGAATCTCTGACTTCTGGCTTGAGTATGCCTGCATTTTTGTTCTTCCAGAGACACAGAAGAATGAAGAAGGGATTAAATTATGACCACCACCACCACTACCCCCAGCAACAGGTTTAGGTCCTGGTTGCCAGACTTTATACCCCTGGCCTCTGTACTAACTCCTCCAGGGGCCCCTGCTACCACCACTGTCTTTGCAATCCCATGTGAGTTCCTGGAGGAGTCGTGTTTTTAAAGAAATCTCCAAAGTTTTAATGTATCTCTATGCAAAAATTCTGCAACACCCCAAAAGCTTTGGTATGATCCATTTCCAATTTTCCCTCAGGTGTATTTGTTAGTAAACCAGCAGGTGTCATCGTGGTTAAGGTACTGGATGACCACATGGCCCACTAGGATGTGAATCTTGGAGTCTTGGATCTGGCTGCTTGAAAATCCAGCAGGTTTTCTGTGTGTGGGGACCCAAAATCTCCACAGAAGAATGAAGAAAGGATTAAATTATGACCACCCCCCAGGGGGTGATTTCTCACTTTCCCTCTAAGTATGTCTTTGTCTCTGTTCCATGAGCACAGGCTTTATGGCAAAGACCTTAAAAAAAAAAAAGAATTATTGTTTAAGTAAAAATATGCAGTATTCATAAAACTGTTTTGCTTAAGAAATATTACCACATAAGTTGCCGTTATTAAAATTTTGGGGGTCTGGAAGTAGTGGCAGTTAAGGTATTGGACTCCCACATGGCCAGCCACATGTGTCCTGGACTTGACAAATCTAACGACTTACTTTCTCATTCCTCCTCCCACCCTTCATCTCTCTCTAGTGATTATATCAAATTAAAATAAAAATAGTGATAAAATTAAACACATAATTCTTAGTGAAATAATTTGGAATAATCCCTATTAAAGGCACTAGAACTTTCTAATGACAGATGCGAAGATTACTTAAATTGATAGGATTTGCAACAAACACCTGGCCCAGATTCGCAGGCATAGGAACTATGCACGCTGCTGCACAATTCTGGAAGCCACATGGGAAGGCTCTGGGTCTGCCTCCAGGGCCTACCTGAACATGCCTGGTGATGCATAATCCTGACTGACTGCAGGGTTAAAGGACCACTGGGTTAAGATGACTGTTTAGAAGGTGCCTCTCTTTCTCATTAAAAAGTAAATATAGAGAGTGAAAAAAAGCAATTGGTACCAAATAGATATAGAGTCATAATGATTTTTACCTTATTTACTACTGGGGGAATCTACTAATCTCTAACAGATGCACCCTACTGCACAATTCTGGAAGCCACATGGGAAGGCTCTGGGTCTGCCTCCAGGGTCGACCTGAACATGCCTGGTGATGCATAATCATGATTGACTGCAGGGATAAAGGGCCACTGGGTTAAGATGACTGTTTAGAAGGTGCCTCTCTCTCTTTCTTATTAAAAAGTAAATATAGAGAGTGAAAAAAAGCAATTGGTACCAAATAGGTATAGAGTCATAATGACTTTTACCTTATTTGCAACTGGGTGAATCTACTAATCTCTATTAAAGTCACAAGTTCATATTATGTGGTCTGCAGCCCTACTTTGTTTTGTGAGTACTGCTAAAGGTAACATATTTCCAGAATCTTTATGGCTTTCACTGTGATTGTTCTATAGGTAAATAAAATGTGTAATGATCAAATCAGGTTAATTGGTACATACACCATTTCAAATATTTGTGATTATTGTTGGAAACATTAAAAATTGTTTTACTAGGGTCAGCAGGTTGTGTAATGTTAAGATCCTGGACTACCAAATGGTCTACTTCATTTAAATCTCAGACATGGTGGCTTGAAACTCACATTAGGTACATACACCATTTCAAATATTTGTGATTATTGTTGGAAACATTAAAAATTGTTTTACTAGGGTCAGCAGGTTGTGTAATGTTAAGATCCTGGACTACCAAATGGTCTACTTCATTTAAATCTCAGACATGGTGGCTTGAAACTCACATTA
>NW_006209106.1:0-1157 GCF_000334495.1 Tupaia belangeri chinensis | reverse complement strand
AAACTTTGCTGTGTACCAGGAACTCTAAAAAAAAAATTTGTTACTAACAAAAATTTGTTACTAAAGAAAATCTCTGAAATGTGATAAGTTCTTATACCATGTTAATTTCATGTGTCAACTTCGACATTTACATGTATTACTTCATTATGTAAAATGTCTTAGCAATTTAATATTTTGCACAGTTAACAAACCTAGTATGTCATTTCCTTCTTAAAGGCATCATGCAGAGGTGACATGAGGTTTATAAGATTTTGAGTTGTTTGCATGTGAATATCAAATACACGCTTTGGTAGTCTTTGAATACAAAGTCATCTGCTCTTGTTTTTCAAGAATTTTGAGACACAAAGTTGCATGTAAAGGGATATATTAATTTGCTGTTTTCTAGTTACATTTACTCAAGAAGAGTAAATCACCTTAATTTTAATCTGTACAAATGATAGCTGTGAAACTAGAATATTCTTATGTCAGGCTTTGGAGTTTTTGTGAACTCCCAAAATTAGCCTAAAGCACCAGCCAGGCAAAGCATTTTTTTTTAAATGTTCAGAGGCCAAAAGATAGACAAAAACCTTAAAATCCTACCTCCTTAAACAGCCTTCAAAGAAGAGAATCTTCAGTGCAATCATTCTTTGATTTCTTTTGGTACCTGTTTTCCTGGAGTTCCCAATTTTGTTATTTTGGGGTACCTCCGAGCATTGAGAGATTTAATCTTTGATGGCATTGTTCTAGTTTTGAAATTTCTAGTACATTTTAGAGTTTCTTAGAAGAGTTGCAGGAGATTTTGTTTTGTTTTGTTTTCTATGAAGGTCACAAACCTTCTTGCTTGACTTTTAGAGAAGGGTCCCCAGTGTACATATCTGGTGGTTGGTGGGTTTTAAGACCTTCAGAGAGCTCACAACATTTTATTTAGGAATAGAAAAGGCCTGTGAAATTTTAGAGTTTCCTGGTCTGTGTCTTCCAGGTAGGAGCAAATGACTCTAAGCTGGTCGTTAAGCCAATACTGTTGTAAACCAGAGCCCAGGAAAGACAGCTCATGTGTAATTTTCTGGAACTCAATTCTATGCAGTTGCACTGATGTTTCATTACATCACTGTGTATTTCTAAGTGTTGATACATTAAAAAAGTCACCTTATGGAAGATGAGTAAATTTTTTAAATACT
>NW_006209105.1:0-509 GCF_000334495.1 Tupaia belangeri chinensis | reverse complement strand
GCCAGTTAGTAAGTCCAGCCACGTTCCTGGGTGGGGAATTTCTCTCCACCTCTTGAACCTCTTGAGCATCAGGAATCTGTGGACATCTGAAAACCCCCACATCCACTTCTGACCACAGTCACTTGTACCTTCTCCACCCGCACTACAAATTTCCTTCCAGCCGAAGCCTCCAAAAGCCTTGTTGGGCACGTAATCAATGCGAAGTCCAGACTCATCTGAATGAGCTCCGGGCACCGATGAGGGTCCTTCACTACCTTTATTTACGTCCCTCTGTACAGTTCGTAGACGGTCACCCTCCTGATCTGAGGGCTGTGAACTGCTGAGAGAAGCGCTCCTTTCGCAGTGCACTTCCGTGCGCAGGGCAGAGGAAGCTCCAGGACCCATAGCTCAGACAGGAGGGGGGAGCAGGTGCTGGCCCAGAGCTGTGCTCAGATAGGCAGAAGCATGTCGGAGGGTTCCTGGTCAGGACGCAGTGCTGTCTGCCCTGGAACGTTCTTCAGGGTCCTGGC
>NW_006209104.1:0-759 GCF_000334495.1 Tupaia belangeri chinensis | reverse complement strand
TTTAATATAAACAGATCTGTTTTTAACATCACTTTTATACACATCAGTCACTTCAGGGAGGAGTTTGCTTGGAGACCTCCTGATTTTAGCTTTATCTTCACTGATTTCCATGAGTTCTGCCTTGGATTTGCTCAACACTTCCACTATTACATTAAAGTCTGTCATTAGACGGTTTAATCTGTTGAATTTTATCATTATCTCCAAAGGTACCCAGCCTTCATCCAGTTTTATCTGTTCCTTTAAAAACTTGTCCCGTGGCAAATTGAAGTCTCCAAAATATTATTCAATCTGATGACAGATTTGGCCTCCAGAGCAACCATTTTTTCATTATCACCATTTTCAGCTATTGTGGCTATCTTTAGGGCCAGGTCCCACAGAAGCGTCCCACAGGCTCACTAACAGCCATGGCAATGTTTCCACTTCCTGAACTTGTGATTTTAATGGAGATTAGTAGGTTGGTGAAAAACACTGGGAAAACTTTGGGAGACATTGGGGTAGGCAAAGACTTCTTAAATAAGATCCTCAATGCACAGGTACTAATCTTCAAAATAGGGATTTACATCAGATTAAGAAGTTTCTGTCAAATAAAAGACACAATAATTAGTGCAAATTTACAACCCTTGGAATAGGAGAATATTTTCATAAACTATGCCTCACATAAGGGACTGATAACCAGAATATGCAGGGAACTCAAGTGACTTACCAAAAAGAAAAGAGAGAGAGAGAGAGATTAATCCAATTAAAAGATGGGCAAATGAG
>NW_006209103.1:0-1716 GCF_000334495.1 Tupaia belangeri chinensis | reverse complement strand
TTTGGGAAGCAGTTTTACCCTGTTTTTCAATGGACGTTTGGTAATGAAGCTTATTTTCCTGAGATAAGTTAATATTTTTAAGTCAAAATGTGTACTTTTTCGTGTAATAGCAGGAAGATCTCTGGCACAAGGACTCCACTCAAGGAACTGATGATCACACCTAAAGATCTTTGCTGTACGTGCAAGTTGAGTTTTGCGGCTAAGAATAAAGTGTACTTTCAGTGCAGACTAAGACTAAAGAAACACTGTTCCAAAAAAATGTTAATAATTAACTAAGACAATCTTGTTTGTTCCACTTACTCAAATTTGTAAGTTGAACAACTGGTGATATTCAGTGTTGCTCTACTTCTAAATTTAGTTTGGGAAGCAGTTGCAATGACGCTTACTTTCCCAAGATAAGCATATAACTTTTCAGCCAAAATCTGTACTTTTTCGTGGAATAGCAGGAAGATCTTTGGCACAAAGACTCCACTCAAGGAACTGATGATCACACCTAAACATCTTTGCTGTATGTGCAAGTTGAGTTTTGCACCTAAGAATGCACTGTATTTTCAGAGCAGACTAAGACTAAAGAAACAGTCTTCCAAAAAAATGTTAAGAAAGAACTAACACAATCTTCTTTGTTTCGCTTATTCGACTTAGGAAGTTGAAAATCTTGTGATGTTCAGTGTGCCTCTACTTCTAAATTTAGGTGGGAAAGCAGTTTTACACTGTTTTTCAATGGAAGTTTTGCAATGAAGCTTACTAACCCGAGATAAACATGTAGTTTTTCAGACAAAATTTGTAATATTTCATGGAATATCACAAAGATCTTTGGCACAATGACTTCACTCCAGGAGCTAATTTTCCCACGTAAAGATCTTTGCTGTATATACAGGTAGAGTTTTCGCCTAAGAATGCACTACACTTGCAAAGGAGACTATGTGTAAAGAAACCCTCGTCCAACAAAATGTTAAGAATTAACTAACACAATCTTCTTGGTTCCACTTACTCACCTTTGGAAGTTGAACAAATTGTGATGGTCAGTGTTCATCTACTTCCAATTTTACTTTGGGAAGCAGTTTCACTCTCTTTTTCAATGTATATTTTGAATTGAAGCTTACTTTCCCGAGATAAACATGTAATTTTTCAACCAAAAGCTGTACTGTTTCTTGGAATATAACGATGATCTTTGGTACAATGATTCCACTTAATGAGATGAATTTCACATTTAAAGATATTTGCTATAGTTGAAGGTTGAGTTTTGTTTTTGACTGGAATACACATTCAAAGCAAACTAAGTAAAAAAAAAAAAACACTCTTGCCAAAAATGTTAAGGATGAACTAAGACAATCTTTTTTGTTCCACTTACTCAACTTTGTAAGTTGAACAACGTGTGATGTCAATGTTGCTCTACTTCTAAATTTAATTTGGGAAGCAGTTTTACCCTGTTTTTCAATGGACGTTTGGTAATCTAAATGTAATTTGGGAAGCAGTTTTACCCTGTTTTTCAATGGACGTTTGGTAATGAAGCTTATTTTCCCGAGTTAATATATATTTTTCAGGCAAAATCTGTACTTTTTCGTGGAATAGCACGAAAATCTTTGGCACAAAGACTCCACTCAAGGAACTGATGATCACACCTAAAGATCTTTGCTGTATGTGCAAGTTGAGTTTTGCGGCTAAGAATACAGTGTACTTTCAGTGAAGACTAAGACTAAGGAAACACTCTTCCAA
>NW_006209102.1:0-876 GCF_000334495.1 Tupaia belangeri chinensis | reverse complement strand
CCCATGGCCAATCGTGGTTCCAGTCCCATACTTGAAAATCACACCAGGCACATGTGTGTGCGTGCCCAAGATCCCAGGAGGAGAATGGAGGAGAAAGGACTGAGTCATGGCTTCTCCCTGGGGGGTGATCTCTCACTTTCCCTCTCACTGTCTCTGTCTTTCTCTTTGGAGAGCGCATGCACCCTAAGGCAAAAACTTCTTAAAAAAAAAAAGAAAAAAGAAAAGAATTCAATGAGCATAATAAATATAAGTAAATATATCATTTGCAAAGTCATGGATATCATTCCAAAGAATATGGAAATTGAAGCACTTCCTGTATTTTCATGCCCATGAAGTGGAGCATTAAACATTTATCTGTCCAACATCCGATTCGTCCATTCACTCAGTTACCTATGTACGACATCTTGAGATTGAGCACGGCTCGTGCTCTCACTTGAAAACAAAAGTCTACCATGTAATCTGCATATCTAAGAGCATACTTTTGTCTAAAGAGGACTTAGAAATACGAAAGGCTGCAATATTTAGATTAGTTCATTTTTCATCAGTTACCTGTTGCCACAAAAATGTACTGCGTACCAATCACCATGACTCAGTGACTTCCACAACGATCACACATTATCTCTCACAAGTTTGCAGAACTGATTTATCTAGGCAAGATGAGGAAGGGGACTTTTAGTCTTAATTGGCAAGATGAGGAAGGGGACTTTCAGTCCTAATTGCACCAACACACATATGCAGCAAGCTGAGGTCTGACTATGGATTGGAGCGGAGTCTCCGGGCACAGCTTTGTTTCATGTATCGTTTCCCTCCTTCTTGGGACCCGAGGACTGACTGACGCAGGGCACACAAGAGCATGTGGAGACATGGCAAACTCTT
>NW_006209101.1:635787-655075 GCF_000334495.1 Tupaia belangeri chinensis | reverse complement strand
ACATCAACCACTTTTAAGCGTTCAGAAACCTACAAAGGGGGAAAAAAAATAGAAAAAGACTAATAAGTAATCTTGTCTGTTTTAGAGGTTAAGTACTAGTAGCCTACAGGACAAGTAAACTGAGCAGTATGTGAGTTGTACGTGTGTTTGTTAACCAATGACCAGCATCTTCAAATAAACTATTTTTTCATAAAAATTTTTAATTTCCAGCTTCCCTTGAAAAATCAGAACACTCAGCAATACTCGGCCCCTATTTCCACATGGCAGCAATAAAACTGGTGGAATAGCAGCTGTTTCTTCAGAGGGAACACATGTCCTCCAATTTGTCAAAGTCTCTTCCTGGCTTGATGTTCTCGATGTTACTTGCCCAGCTCTGAAGGCACTGGATTTCCAACCCCTGATCTATTTTTATTTAATGTGATATGCTGCTAGAGAAGATCAGCTGCCCAACATGCATTCTGTAACATGGCCAACATTCCTACCAGGCATTAACTGACTACCGACAGAGATATTAGAAAGGCGAAGTACTACTATTCTGACATTGTGGGTGCATATGTAAGCTCCTCTTTAATTATGTTCAAGATATTTCAAATGTGAGCCTAAAATATCTAGAAAAACATGGAGTTTAACGGTGAAGTATGGAAAGTAAAGTTGAATTTTTAGAGCAACAACAACCCATTTCTCACTAAGTTTCTACTTTCAAAGAATGGAACGTAACAGCTGGTCTCACTGAGAAGACATCTGGGCTAAGAAAAGACAGGGAAGAGGGAAGGAGCCACAGGGCTGTGTAGGAGGGCGTTCCAGACAAGACAGCAAGTTCAAAGGCCCTTGGGGATGCTTGAAGAACAGCAAGAAGCTAGTAAGTAGAGTGGGATGACAAGTGTGGAGCAAGAACCATGGGGTAGGGTAGCAAGGTAGGGGCACAGGACAGACTGCGGGGGGCTCTGGAGGCCCTGTGACAAGGGTCTGAAACAGCGGAAGACCATGACCTACATTTTTAAAGGATTATTCTTGTGATTCCAATAAGCCAGGCAAGAGGCTAGGAGACAGAGGGTGATGGTGGTGAAATTGGTAAGAAATTACTGATACTGGACTATATATTCTGAAGTCAGGGTAGATAAAGTTACTAACAGATTGAACGTGGGTGGGGAAAACAGATGAGTCAGTGCTAACTGAGGATTCTGGCCTGAGACACTAGAAGGCTGGTGCTACCATCTAGGAGAGAGGAGGAGGAGATTCGGGACGTGTTAGGTGTGAGGTGTCTGTCAGACAGCTGAAGAGATGTTAAACGTGCACTTGGATAAATGAGCCTGGCACTCAAGGGAGGGGCCTTCCAAGTGAATTGTGGGAGGCCTCAGCATACAGTATTTAAAGCCATAGGATTCCACATATTCACCAAGTGAAAAAATGTAGCCTAAAAAGGGAAGATGCCAAGGACAGAGGCCTAGAATGCCACTTTTAAGGAGAAGAGGAGTACATAACAAAGATGAGTGAGAGAGAGAAAGAGAGAGAGAGGGGCTGGGTGAGGACATTCAAATTTAGATCATTCCTCCCTGTACGGCACATAATGTCATATCCCATGTCTTATCAATGGTCCCTGTCTCCCTTCTTGTACAATCCAGAGAAATATTTTTATCAACTATATTGTAAATGCAAGTTTTTCAGTAGCTCTAGAAACATTTTTAAAAATGCTTGAGGACATTCAAATTTAGATAATTCCTCCCTATACGGCACAAGTGGCTCTTGTCCACATTTAAATGGTTAAGTCACTGATGAAATAAAGGTCACATATATTTGCTGAAGATGGTGCGTAGGGATCTGTTAGGTCATCGGGAAAGTCATGATGAATTTTCCTGTTTTTTTATGTATCATGACTTTCCAGACAACCCAATGTTCACTTGTTAAAATAATGCAATTATAAACAGTAAAAGAAATCATGAGTTATAAAAGCGCCAACATTTGATGCCAGCAGGTAGTGTAGTGGTTAAGGTGCTGGACTCCCACGTAGCTGACCATGGTCCGAGTACAGATGCAGAGGATTGAGAATCATGCCGGTACGTGTGCATGTGTGCACAAAATCCCAGGAGGAGAATGGAGGAGAAAGGACACTGTGGCATGGCCCTCTCTCCTGAGGGGTGATTTCTCACCTTCCCTCTCACTGTCTCTCTAGCAAGCACACACGTCCTATGACAAAAACCTTAAAAACAACAATAAATATCAATACTTGATCTTTCCAAACTGAAATATGGATAGATCTTTACTCAAATAAAACTTCCTATAAAATTAAATATTCCTAACAAAACAGAAGTTTTTTTTTTAACAAAATAAAAACATAAACATGTACTTACCTCCAAAGATTTAAGGAATGGCAGTGACTCAATAAAGCTCTCATACATTTTTCTCTTTTTGGCATTGTTTTTTACAATTATTCTCCTGAAGGTTACCCTGTCCTAAAGGCAGAATATAAAATACAAAGACCATTAAAAGGTAAATTTTTATGGGGGTGGGGGAATTCTGAACAAATAATTCTATTTTATTCTTTACATGGAACAACAATTGAAGATTTTGAAATGAAAGATTAAAATCATTACACTTCTAATGCAACTCCCGTGATATTTTTACCTCATTCAGGACAAAATATAGCATAGAACCATATAAAATATGACTTGCTTTTTTTTTTTTAACAAAAGAAACATCAGTTTGCTTTTATTCTAACATTAGTTTAACTAACATGTAATTAGGTTATATCCACAAGGAGGCGCTATCACACCATTTAAAAACACTAGTACCACATTCCCTTATTGTGGATGGCAGTCCTAGAGGGCTGTGAAATCAATGAGGTGGAACATGACTAGCATTTCAGAAACAAGGTAGAACAGAACATCTCAAAGTACATTTCTCATAGTAGAACTGTTTTGTTCAATATGTATTTCCATCATACACAAAGACAAACAAGTACACAAGTCATGATGTTTCTGTGTTTTGTAATATAGTTTGTAGGATTAAAAAAAAAAGCATTAAAAACACTATTAAATTTTTTTAAAACAAAAAGCAAATATAAGAGAAATCTTGAAAAATGATAGACTCTGGGTTATTTTTCATAACCACATTATGTCAGAATTTTCTTTTTTAAAAATGTGAAACCACCAAGAAACTATAACTTTCTTAAGGTTGAATTCCAGTGTTGATCATGTTCATACTCTCAAATGTGCCTGTTTATGTTTATGCTACATGACCTCAAAGAGGTCAGCTGAAAAACTCACTACATTGTTAGAGGTAACAGCTCAAAATTGATTTTTTAAAATAATTATTTTATTTCACTTTATTTTTAATTTGACCAGAGAGGAACAGAGAGAAAGAGAGAGAAAGAGACAGAGAAAGAGAGAGAGAAAAAAAGCAAGCCGCCAGGTATGGGACTTGAACCACAGGTGGCCACGAGAGTGCCCTTAACCACCACACTACCTGCCAACTCCCAAAATTGATTTTTCTAAAAATTTTATTTTGAAAAAATTCTTACAAAAATAAAAGTCCAAATAATTATACTGATAAACAGTTACACCACTGTAATAAAATACCAATTGGGATATGTTATTTAACTAATAGATTATGATGCCAAGATACTAAGGTGGAATTTAAATGAACAAGTATAATGGGGAGAAACGTCAGTATGCATTTAAGTCTCTAGGTTAATGAACTAAATGCTTGTATTCTCCCAAATCTATGTTAAAATCCTAACCAACCCCAGACATGATAGAATTAGGCAATGCAGGCCTTTGTAGTGATTAGGTCTTAAGTGTGGAGCCCTCCTCAAAGAGATCTCAGAAAACCCCCTCACCCCTTCCACCAGGTGAGGACCTAGAAGGTAACAGCCATCTGTGAATCAGAAAGCAGGCCCCAGCAGACAGTCTTCAGTGGCTTGATAGATTTCTCAGCGTTTAGAACTATAATAAATGTTTAAGCCACCCATTCTCTGGCAGTTTGTTATAGCAGCCCAGATGAACTAGACACCAAGAAATTAAATGTCTTATTCCTCAATTTATTATAACTTTGGTACTGGCTATAATTTTTACTTAATTATTTTTTTAGAAGATATACTATTACAAGACAATTAGCAGAAATAATTAAGTCCAAGCCTAGTTCTGCACCCTCATCAGCTATCACATTAAGAAAGATGGCTGAAGAGTTCCAGCAGCTTGTGCGGCGGGAGGAGCGGTAGGGTTTATCCGCTCAACTCCACAAAGGCTCTAGGCGCGCCACGGCCTCATCAGGCACCCAGCAGGCACGCACCCTGTCTGCAGCCAAGATGCCCAAGAGGAAGGTCAGCTCGGCCGAGGGGGCGGCCAAGGAAGAGCCCAAGAGGAGATTGGGGAGGTTGTTGGCTAAACCTCCTGCAAAAGTGAAGATGAAGCCCAAAAAGGCGTCAGGGAAGAATAAAGCTTCAGACAAAAGAGTGCAAACAAAAGGGAAAAGGGGAGCAAAGGGGAAACAGGCTGAAGGGGCCAACCGAGACACTAAAGAAGATTTACCTGCAGAAAGTGGAGAAACTAAAAATGAGGAGAGTCCACCCTCTGATGAAGCAGGCGAGAAAGAAGTCAAGTCTGAGTAATGTCATATCCCATGTCTTATCAATGGTCCCTGTCTCCCTTCTTGTACAATCCAGAGAAATATTTTTATCAACTATATTGTAAATGCAAGTTTTTCAGTAGCTCTAGAAACATTTTTAAAAATGCTTGAGGACATTCAAATTTAGATAATTCCTCCCTATACGGCACAAGTGGCTCTTGTCCACATTTAAATGGTTAAGTCACTGATGAAATAAAGGTCACATATATTTGCTGAAGATGGTGAGTAGGGATCCCACCTCATCCCATTTTTTAAGTGTAAATTTTTTTTTAAGAGGTGAAACCATTTACTGGTTGTTTATTTTTCAGTACAACCAGAAAAGAGTGGGATATTGACTTCTAGGAGGCTTTGACTCTTTTGCGTGCCAGGTTAATATTCCATAGGTGGGGGCGGATGGGTAGTTTTTATATCCTAAATACAAAGCATACTAAATGGCAGTTTGGAGTCACAGTCATGCACTTAATGTGTCTTGAATATTTTAAATTACTTCTATTATGTTTTTTAGTAGTATTGTTTCCTAAAGAAAACCACTCTCTGATTGTTGCTCTCCCTGTCAGAATTGTGTGCACTCTGTAACATCTTTGGTCGTGGTAGTCCAGTTTTCCTAATAATTTTGTTACTGTGCTGTGAAAGATTGGAAATTTGATGTAGTGTGTATGATAATACATTGTGATTTGGTGGGACTTACATAACAGCTTTCAACATCTGAAGACAATGGTTCTTGATATCCTCTTAAGGAAAATTTGCCTACAAATTTGAAGCTGGAATGTTGCTGGAATAACTTAAAAAGAATCGCTATACTTGGCTTTTTAAATTTTTGGTACATATGTTAAGAAATGGGTACAAATTGAAATGTCTGTACTGAGTCTTGACATAACCAATAAATCTCAATTACAAAAAAAAAAAAAGATAGCTGAGGGGACCAGCAGTTAGTGTAATGGCTATGTCGCTGGACTCCCATGTAGTCGAACACAGTTCGAGTCCCGGACCCGGTGGCTTAAAATCATGCTAGGTGCGTATGCGTGCGTGCCCAAGATCCCGAGAGGAGACTGGAGGAGAAGGGATTGCGGCATGGCCATCCTCCCTTAAGGGTGATTTCTCGCTTTCTGTCTCTCTTTGTCTGTCTGGTGAATGCATGCACCCTGTAGCAAAAAAATAAATAAAATTAAATTAAAAAAAAAATAAAGATAGCTGAGATGTTAGCTGGGTAACCTTGTAGGTAAGGGACCATATCTCACATGGCCAACCACAGTTCAAATTCCAAGTCCAGTGGCTTGAAAAACATGCAGGCACTTGTGCATGCCCCAAATCCTGACAAGATGGAGAAGTTCAGGAGAGGGGACTGTGGCATAACCATGCCTCATGGAGGGATGCCTTCCTCCCACCCCATACCCCTTGCTTTGTCTGTCTCTCTCTGGTGAGAGCATGCACCCTCTGACACTTAAAAAAAAAATCTGAGATCCTAGACTTTATGATTCAAAATCTCTGCATTAAGGGCTTAATAAGCTACATTTCATAAAGCCTCTTCAAATGATTCTGGTATGAAATCAGTTTTGGGAACCAGGTACGACACCATTTGATGAGCAGAGTTTATTGTAAAATACAGAAGACCTAAAACAGTTTAGCAATTTAGAAATGAACCGTAATGGTTATCTTTCTTAGGAAGTATTTTCTATTAGTGACCAAATCTTCACACCCACTATGACATATAAAGTCCAGAAAGTCCAATTTTAAATGCTTTCCTCCTACATATTTCTGTAATCACCTCTTTGAAGTACCAGCAGGTTAGTTAATCCCCTAAGACAAACAGTGACAAGTATTATTTACAGAATTCACTATTCTATGAGGTGGGAGGGTCTTCTAAAACTTCATGGAAGATGTCTATGACAAAAAAAAAAAAAAAAAAAGCATGAGTTTTAAAATTTTTTTCTCATAACTAAACTCGTGAGCCAGGCTGGTAATGCAGTGGTTAAGCACTGTGCAGAGGGAGCCAGATTCCACATGGCCTACCATGGTTCAAATCCTGGCCCTGGGTGTGCATGAGCCCAAGATCTTGATGGGATAGAGAAATGGAGGAAAAAGGAGTGCAGCGTGACTATGCCCCATGGTGGGTTCCTTCTCTCTCTTCTCTTTCTCTCCTTTTTGGGCATAGGAACATGCCCTCTGGCATAAAAACAAAAAGATAAAACAAACTTGTACTTTAATTCCAGTTTTCCATGCACTTTTTAAAGTCCCCATGGATAAAGAACCTCTTGATATCTGCTTATCTTTACAGCAGCACTTACATGGCACAACTCCAGAATACTGATCGCAAAAATGTCTTTTCTATTTGACGTTCCCTGAGAAGGGCTTGGTTAGGCAAGTTGCTCTTAAAAAGCAGGTTTGAAATATGAAATAATGTTAATTATTCTAATTTTTAAGAAAACTACTGTACTTATACACATACCCCAAGGTGATTATCACAAATTGCCCACTTTTATAAAGATTATTAACAGACTAACAAGCTCTGAAAATGGGTTTTGGGAGGTTAAGTATTAAATATACTGAGAAAGTTTGGGCCTTTTATACCAAATTAAGGGATCTGCCAGGGCTGAAAACTACCAATGTTCAAAGAGGTCAATCAGCAAAATATTTGATCCTGCATGGAGAATGAGCAAAGTAGGAGGCGCCCTTACTGTGTTGACAGTCTGATCCTGGCTGGCAACCCAGTTGGGATGACTAAATTTTCAAATTATACCTTCCTAATGAAACAGATCATGGTAGACTCCAGATTTAGCCCAGCACTTTAACAACACATAATCACTTCCTGTGGACCAAGGTCTGCCCTAGTTTGGAGTTTTTCTTCACTGGCTTTGGGAACTCACATCTTTGACAAGACTTCAAATACTTCAAGCAAGGAGTTTCCTTCCACCTGAAACATTTCCAACTTTTCTTCTACAACTTAAAAAAGGGATGCCACGTTTTTAGTAAGTATACAGGAACTGCCTGATTTTAATAAAGACATGTAGGGCCAGCTCTGTGACAGGGCAGTAACGTGCTACTCAAGAGCATTCCTCAGATTCCACAGGGTGACTGGGGTTTGAATCTCTGGCCTGCTCACCCTGAAACATGCCAGACACACGTACTTGTGCCCACGACCTGATGGGCTGGACGCCTGGAACAAGGGGATTGTGGCTTGATCAGATCCTCGTAGAGGATGGTGCTCCTTTCTCTTACCATGTGCACACTCTATCAGGATTAAAAGAAAATTAAAGATTAAAAGAAATTTTAAAAAGAAAGATAGGAAAAATGTCCTGCTTCTCTGATTAAGAGATATCTTTATCAGCTAAGTCTATTTAGGAATCAAATGCTGAGTTTTGGTTGAATAATGTGTAACTTCCACAAACCAGCAGATGGCATAATGGATACATTGCTGGACTCTCATATAGTTGACCAGGGTTCAGGTCCCAGACCCGGACGCTTAAAACTCACACCAGGCGCATGTACGTACATGCCCAAAATCCCAAGAGGAGAATGGAGGAAGAAAGGACTGAGACATGGCCATTCCCGCCCCCCGCTCCCCGTGATTTCTCTTTCTTGTCTCTCCACTGAGTGCACATGCCTTATAGCAAAAATCTCTCTTAAAAATAAAAATAATGTGTAACTTCCATAAAACTATAGCCCTTGGAAATTAGACTGCTAACATATTTGACATTATTTTAAACTCTTCTCCTGCCACAAGAGGATCTAAGAGAAATTACCTAATAGATTTATGTCAAAACTATAGGTTGGTCAGCACTGGCATCTCCTGGGAGCTTATGAGAAATGCAAAATCACAGGCCCCACCCCAAACCAAATACTCATTGTAACTAGATTCCCAGGTGATCTGTAAGCACAGTAAAGTCTGAAAATCACTACCTTAGATACAATCTTCCTGTCTACTTTAGTAGAATGTGATACTTTGCATCCTGCTATCCATGTAAAAAGAATCTACCTCCTTACCTTCACGCCACCCAAACATGTCTTTAAATCAACTTTAAGTCTTACAGAGGTGGTATCATTTGGAAATTTATTTAAAGTTCCTAACATCCAGGTCCCACTGTTGGAGAATCTGATTAAATTTGTGGGATTTGACAAGAAGATTTTATTTTTTTTTAATTGTCAGGGGGCATATGCACTTTGTGGGTGTGGGGGGCAGTAACTCCATTGGGGTGGGGTCACACCATAATCTCTTCTCTTCCATCCCTCCTTCCTTGAGGCATTTTGGCCATGCGTGCACACACACCCTGTGTGTTTTTCACGCCACTAAGTTTGAGACTTGAACCACACACAATCAGTCATGTGCAATCTAGCTGCCTTTAACCACCAAGTTACCAACTGGCCCAACGGCAACTTATTACCAATTGATTAATATCACTAAGACAGTCAGTTTATAGTAGCTATCAAACCATGTATCAGAATCCCCTGGAAGGCTTACTCCAAAACAGACTGCTGGCTCCACCCCCAGAAGTACATACCTCAGAAAGCCAGCTGAGAACAAGCACAGAAGGCTTTGTTTATGTGGCTAGGTTTGTTTCTTTTCTTTAATCATTTTATTTAACTTCCTTCCTTTTCTTTCTTTCCTTCTTTCCTTCTTCCTTCCTTTCTTTCTTCCTTCCTTCCTTCCTTCCTTTTCTTTCCCTTTCTTTCCTTTAATTTGACCAGAGGGACAGAGTGAAAGAAAGGGAGGGAAAGTGAGAAAGAAAGCCGCCAGGTCCATGACTTGAACCATGATCGGCCATGTGGGAGTTCAGTGCCCTTAACCACTATGCCATTTGCAGGCCCTGTGACTGGTTGTGTAAGAGTGGGTGAAATGTGGAGCATTGTGGATCTGCGTATCTTTCCCATGGCCAGCTGGTTCCACGCTCCTAATTTGACTGGAGAAAAGGGGGAAAGATATGACTCAGCACATTTTTTAGTATCTAAGTGCATGGGGTAGTTGCTTAATGAATTCCATGATCACTGATGATCCCAAATAATTCTGCCTATTAGAATTAAAATACTGAGGCCAGCAGGTGGCATAGTGGTTGAGGTGCTGGACTCCCACATGGTCAACCAAGGTTCAAGTCCTGGGCCTGGTGGCTTGCTTTCTCACTCCCCTTCTCTCTCTCTTTGTCATTCTGGTTAGTGTACGTGCCCTATAGCAAATTTAAAAAATAAATAAAAATTTTAAAATTAAAAAAAAAAACACTGTATGTACTTGGCTTAGTTATAATGATTTTTAAAATTTTTGCCACAGGGTACATGTGTTCACTGGAAAGAGAAAGAAAGTGAGAAGAGGGCAGTGAGAAAGTACTACCCATGGAAAATAGTCATGCTACAATCCTTTCTCCTCCATTTCACACTTCCTTCAGGATTCTGGATATGCATATACGTCCAATGTGCTTTTCAAGCTGCTGAGTCTGAGACCCAAATCGTACAGTCAGCCATGTGGGATACAACCACCCTAACCACCATGCCACCAGCTGGCCCTGTCTAAGGATTTTTACAAACAACATTCAGGTCAGAGAAATATTTTACTTACCAAACCCCACAGAGCACCAGGAGAGGTAGCAGTGATTGTAGCTGCTCTGGGTGTATTGTACATTAAGGCCAGTTCGCCAAAACTCCCACGATTATCGTAGTTACCAACACATCTTCCAACACCATCGCATTTTACATAAATATCAAATGTTCCTCTGTTGGACATATGTAAATTAGAGGTAAAAGTAATTCACATAACATCTCATGACAACATTATTTCAGAGATGAGCCCTGAGCAGGAGGATCTTAATTCCAGCCTGTCTAACCTCTCTGCTGACTACAGATAATAAAAGGGTGTCAGTATGTGCCAGTCTGTTCCAGATCGGCATGAAGAGAACATCGACTAGACTAGGGTAAGGGCCAGACATGTGCCTGCTGGAGAAAATGGAACAAAACAATACAACTTAAGACAGTAATATAAAGGATAGAAAAATAACTGAAACTACAATCAAATGCTGTATGCATAGGTAAAATAATCTGAAGGCACATATTTCAAACCACTGATTAGTCATGTCAGAGCATAAAAACAGTGAGGGACTTCAGAGGCAGCTACTATCTAATTTAAGAGTTTCTGTGTCTAAAATGAACATGTATTACTTTTATTATAAGAATAAAATAACTTTTTAAAGAAAAGCTATAGCTCTAACGCTGGTTAGTTCATACTCTTCAGAAGTTACAAGGGTCCTTTACAATCTACAGCAGGAGTTGGCAGACTACAACCCACTAACTGGCTCCTGCTTTTGTAAATAAAGCTTTACTGGATTATAAACACACTTGTTTGTTTACGCATTATCTACGACTGGTTGTATGCTTACAACAGCAAAATTAAGGAGAGACAACAAAGACTATGGCCCACAAAGCCTAAAATACTTACTCTCTGGTCCTTGACACAATATGCCCTTTACATCAACTCCCAATTCTAAAGTGAAAATTGTAGTTGTAGAAATTCAGACTAAATATCTGACCCTGGTCTGTTTAATAGTTTTCTGTGCTCATCTTTCTTTTATTTTTCTTTTTAATTTTTTAAATACAAATAAACTCATATTTGAATTCCATTTTCCAAGAACATTTTAAAGTCTGCTTGAATTGTGATTTTAAATGTGTAATACTATTATTTTCATTATAATAGCATCTACTACATATGAATACTATTACATACTATTGGGTTGCCGGAAAAGTCATGACGCATTTTTAAGATAGAAAAAAATACATCATGGGAACCAGCAGTTAGCGTAATAGCTATCTCGCTGGACCATGGTTCGCATCCCGGACCTGGTGGCTTAAAACTCACGCCAGGCGCATGTGAGTGCGTGCCCAAGATCCCAAGAGGAGAATGAAGGAGAAGGGATTGCGGCGTGACTATCCCCCCTGGGGGGTGATTTCTCGCTTTCTGTCTCTATGTCTCTGTCTGTCTGGCAAGCGCACGCGCCCTTTAACAAAAATCTCTCCAAAAAAAAAAAATTAAAAATTAAAAAAAAAGAAAAAAATACATCATGACTTTTCTGATAACCCAATATTTCTCAAATGAAACTTACAAATGCAAATGCTCACATTAAATGACTGAGATTTTATAAATTAAACTAACCAAAAATCATCAGCTCTTCTACAAACTATGCCTCTTTTCATGATCCGTGAAAAGATTAGTGGTTTCACTGAATGTACTCACATCAGGTTTACAGTGACTTTTATGTAGTAGTAAGAGGACAGAAGCACAACAACTATGTATTAACTTGTCTGCTATCGTAATAACCACAGAGATTTTACGCAAAAGGTTCTTTAAATTTCAATAGTGAGATTGGGCAAAACTTACCTATCGATTACATAAAAGTTGTCACCATCATCTCCTTGATCAATTACATGCTCTCCTTCTTTGACCAATTTTTCAAACATGGCATCTAATACTTGAGACATCTGCTCCTGTTTTTCAAAAAGATATAATCTTTATCAAGAACATGTTTTAAGTAACCATAGTTACCTTTTATATTCCTGTGAACAAACTCAAAGAAATGGAAATCTCATCACTGCCATTAAGTCTTATCAGAAAAATAAATACAGTCTTCTTGCTATATACAAACAAGATGATTATAGATTTACTTTCATTTTCTGTATCTGAATGGAAGTAATTGTAATTACTCTATTTCAGAATATTTGCAACGACCACCACTTTAAAATGAAAAATTAACCACCAAACTACCATATACTTCATGAAACATAATCTTAGCAACTAAAATGACCATGTTTGAAAGAAATATTTTGAATTTCTGTTGAAGATGCTCATCTTTAAAACTTCTGGGGCCAGCCTTATGGCCTGGTGGTTAAGGGAGCTAAATCCTACATGGCTGACTACATGGTCTAAATCTCAGCTCAAATGGCTTGAAAAATATGCCACACGTATGTGTGTGTGTCCCAAATTCCAAAAGGATAGAGGAATGGAGAAAAAGAGACTGTGGCATGACCATGCCTCATTGGGGCTTCTTTCTCCCTTTCCCTCTCGATAGTGCATACACCTTCTGGCAGCTGAAAACAAACAAAATTCCCATACATTAACCATCACTAGAATTTATACAGGGATTACCTAAATACTTGCTAAGTTTAGATCCTGTCTCCAACACTTCTTTTTGGCTTAGCACCAGAAAAAAAAAAAGAATGAACTAGAAAAACAACAAAAGCAAAACCAGGAATGACTGAGGCAAGTACTCTGTCACTATTCTTTGTCATTAAGGTTCTTTTCAAAAAGCAACCATTTATCTCACTAGGCAGATTTGTCAAAAACATCAAAACTAAAAAGTTCTACAAGATTTCTATCCTGCCAAAATGTGGTTAACAAGGCTTAAGGATAAATTTTAGAAATAAGAATCAACTAAAAGGTGACAGAAATCTTTACTCATAATAAATACAGGAACAATAGCAAGAACTTTGAATATAGAAAGCAAATGGATACAGAAAAAGTTTCATACTAGAATGGTTTCACTGCCCTAAAAATCCTCTGTATTCAGTCTATTCATCCCTCCCCCCCAACTAAGCCTGGCAACCAGTAAGCTTTTTTACTGCCTCCAGTTTCGCCCTTTCAAGAATGTTGCATAGTTGAAATTACACACTAGCCTTTCAGATGGGCTTCTTTCGCTTAGTTTCTCTCTTCAAGTTTCTCTCGTGTTTTTTGCAGCTTGATAGCTCATTTCTTTTTAGTGCTGAGTAATATTCCATTGTTTGGATGTACCACGGTTTATTCATTCACTTACTGAAGTACATCTTAATTGCTCCCAAGTTTTAGCAATTATTTTTTACAAAGCCACTATAAACATCTTCATGCAGCTTTTTGCATAAATGTGTTTTCAACTCCCAAAGGGTGTGACTGCTGGAGTGTATGGTAAGAACATGTTTAGTTTTCTATGACATCAGCAAATGGTCTTCCACAGTGGCTTACCATTTTGCATTCTCACCAACAACGTATGAGAGTTCCTGTTGCTTCACATCCTCACCAGTACTTGGTACAGTCGGTGTTCTGGATTTTGGCTTTTCTATTAGGTCTGTAGTGGTATCTCACTGTTGTTTTAATTTCCACTTCTCTGATGACATATGATGTGGGGCATCTTTTCATTGGTTTATTTACCATCTGTATATCTTCTTTAGTAAGATCTGTGGTCCATTTTTAAAATCACGTTGTTTGTTCACTTACTGTTGAGTTTTAAGTGTTCTTTGTATATTTTGGGTAACAGTCCTTTATCAGATGTATCTTTTGCAGGCATCTTCCCCCTGTCTGTGGCGTGTTTTATTCATCCTGTAGACAGTGTCTTTTGCAGCACAGAATTTTTAAATTTTAATGAAGTCCAGCTTATGAATTCTTTCTTTCATGGATCATGCCATTAGTGTCATGTCTAAAATGTCACCACCAAATGCAAAGTCATCTAGATTTCCTATCTAGATGACTAGTCATGCTATCTTCCAAAATTCTTCTAAATCTAGTCATGTTTTCTTCTAAAATTTTATAGTTCTGTGTTTTCTATTTAGGTCTACGATCCATTTTGAGTTAACTTTTGTGAAAGGTGTAATGTATAACTAGATTTCTTTTTAAAGCGTATTTCTTTGGAGAGAAGGGGCAGGCACAAGAGAGAGATAGAAGGGGAATAAGAGGGAGAGAAAAGACACCCTAAAAGGGTATTAGCATCGTGATCCACCCTTGGCCTCATCCAGCCAGGATCACACACATACATGTGTACCTAGAATGAACAGGGAGACCTTTAACCTGAGACTTTCCCATAGGACTTCAGTGGCATGGAGCACTATATTATTACTGCTGTGCCAATGTCACTTAGCATAGATTCATTTTTTTTGCATGTGGATGTCCAGTTGTTTACCAGCACCGTTTCTTTTTCTTTCTTTTTTTTTTTTTTTGGAGAGATTTTTCACTATAGGGCGCGTGCGCTCACCAGACAGAGAGAGACACAGAGACAGAAAGCGAGAAATCATCCCCCAGGGGGGATGGTCACGCCGCAATCCCTTCTCCTCTTGGGATCTTGGGCACGCACGCACACGCGCCTGGCGTGAGTTTTAAACCACGGGGTCCGGGACGTGAACTGTGGTCGACTACGTGGGAGTCCAGCGACATAGCCATTACGCTAACTGCTGGTTCCCACCAGCACCGTTTCTTTAAAAGATTATTTTTACTCCATTACATTGCCTTTGCTCCTTTGTCAAAAATCAGTCAGTTCCTCATATAGAGCTGTTTCTGAGCTCTCTATTCTGTTCCACCGATCAATCTGTGCATTCTTTTGCTAATACCACACTATTTTGGTAGTATCAGTTTGTCACTATCTACAAAATAACTTGCTAGATTTTTATTGGGATTGTACTGAATATGGGTCAAGTAGGGACAAACTGACATCTTGACAATACTGAGTCTCCCTATCAATGAACATAGACTATGTCTTTCTTTAAAAAAATTTTTTTTATTTCATTTTCTTTTATACATTCAATCACATTATTTGGCTTACAAAATGGATATTTCTTTTTTTTTTTTGAGAGATTTTCGCTATAGGGCGCGTGCGCCCACCAGACAGGCAGAGAGAGAGACATAGAGACAGAAAGTGAGAAATCACCCCCCAGGGGGAATGGCCACACCGCAATCCCTTCACCTCCATTCTACTCTCAGGATCTTGGGCACGCACGCACACACGCCCGGCGTGAGTTTTAAGCCACTGGGTCCAGGATGCGAACCGTGGTCAACTACATGAGAGTCCAGCGACATAGCCATTATGCTAACTGCTGGTTCCCCAAAATGGATATTTCAACAGGTGAACATTTTTATTTCAATTTATCGACTTTTTGATTTCTCTCACCAGAATTTTGTAATTTTCCTCACTTACTGGATTGTCAGAAAAGCCATGGCACATTTTTGCATAGAAAAACAGAAAAAAAAGTCATAACTTTTCCAACAACCCAATAGATCTTGTTAGATCTTGTACATATTTTTGTTAGGCTTATGCTTAAGTGTTTCACTGGTGGAGAAGACGGGTGTGCTGAAGTATAATAAATAACACTGTGTTTTTAATTTCAAATTCCACTTACTTATGCTGATATATAGGAAATCGATTAACTTTTAAATAATGACCTAATATCCTGCTATAATCACTTACTATCTCTGAGAGTTTTATTTTGTTTTGGTTTGGTTTCTGCCAAAGGGCATGTACTCTCACCAGAGAGCAACACAGGAAAGTGAGAAGGAATGCCCGAGGGGATGGCCACACTGTAATCCCCTCTCCTCCATTCTCTTGGGATTCTGGACATGGACAAACATGCGCCCAGAGTGATTTTTAAGCTACTGGGTCTGGGACATGAACCATGGTCAGTTATGTGGGAGACTAGCCCTTAACCACCATGCCACCTGCTGGCCTCAAGTTCTGGGAGTATTTTTGTTAATCCTTTTAGATTTTCTACTTAGATATATCACCTGTAAAAAATGATATATTTCTTCCTTTTCAAAAACTATGCTTATTTCCTTTTCTTATCACATTAGAGCTAGAACTTCTAGGACAATGTTAAAAAGTAGTGGTCAGAGCAAACTAGAAATTTTTTATTGAGCTTAAAATTCATATAACATAAACTTAACAATTTTATTTTTTACTTTATTTCTTCTTTTTAGTTTGCTGTATGGCAGTGTGCTCACCAGGGAGAGACAGAAAGAAAGGGAAAGTGAGAAAACATCCCCCAGGTGGATGGTTACACCACAATCCCTTCTCTTCCGCTCCCCTTGTGATTTTGGGTTTGCATGCATATGTGCCTGGCATGTTTCTGAAGCTGCTGGGTCTAGAACTCAAATAGTGCTGTTAGTCATGTGGGATCCAGCTTAACCACCATGCTACCAGCTGGCCCTATATAATTAGCTTTAATTGCTAACAGAGTACATGTACATGCATGAAAGAAAGACAGAAGAAGGGAAGGGAGGGATAGAAATAGGGAGAGAGGGAGGAAGGGGAGGGAGGAAGAAAGGGAGGAGCAACTTCCACAAGGTTTGGTCACACTGTGATTCCTTTCCTCCAGTCCTCCAGATCCTGGGCACTTACACATGCCTGGCATGTTTCAGGCTGACCGCACTACAAATCTGAACTGCAGTGCCACATGAGATCCCACTTCTCTTGAGCAGTATATTACCACTGTGCCATGTAGCCAGTCACAGACTTAACTATTTTAAAGTGATCAATTCAGTGGCCACAACTATGCAACCACTACCACTACCTAGTTCCAAAATATTTTCATTACCCCAAAAGAAAACCTTGTACCAACCCATTGAGCAGTCACTTGCCACTCTCCTGCCCCACTAAACTCTGGCAACTACCAATCTATTTTCTATCTTTGTAGACTTATTTTTTCCTGAATATTTCATATAACAGAATCATAACCTTTTGTATCTGATTTATAGCACTTAGTGTAATACTTTTGAGATTCATTCCCATTGTAGCATGTATCATATTTCATTTCTTTTCAAGCTGAATAGTATTCCACTGTGTATGTATATACCACCATCTGTTAATTTATTTAACTGCTGATGACACTTGAGTTGTTTCATAGTGCTGCTATGACATTTGTGTACAAGTATTTGCTTAAATGTTTCTTCTGAATTCTTTTGAGTGTACACCTAGATGTGGAGTCACAAGGTCCTAGGGACTGTCTACATTTAAGTTTTTTTTTTTTTTTTTTTTTTTTTAGGAACCACCTAGCTGTTTCCCACAGGAGTGGAACCATTTTACTTTACCAGTAGCAATGTATATAAGGATTCTAATTTCCCCATGTTCTTGCCAATATCTGTTATTTTCCTTTTTTAATTATAGCTATCCCACTAGGAATGAGGTGGTACTTCATTGTGGTTTTGATTTGCATTGCCCTAATGCTGAGAATCTTTTCATTGGAAGTTAGTTAACTGTATATTTTCCTTGGAGAAATATCTATTGAAGTACTTTATCTACTTTTAAATTGTGTTTTTTATTATTGTTGATTGTGTTATTTACATCCTTTGAATAATTTGACCCAATATGGGGCAAATGTTTTCTCCCATTCTGTAGATTGCCTTTTCACTTTTTTGATAATGTCCTCTGATGTTTAAAAATGTTTCACCTGGAACCAGCATATGGTGAAATGGTTATGTTGCTGGACTTCCACATAGTCGACAGCAGTTCAAGTCCCAGACTCCAGAGCCTTAAACTCATGCCAGGTGTGTGTGCATGCATGCCCAAAATCCTGACAGGAGAATGGAGGAGAAGGGATTGTGGCATGGCCATCCCCCCTGGGGGGAGTGATTTCTCACTTTCTGTCTCTCTGTCTCTCCAGTGAATGCACGCAAAAATCTCTCTCTAAAATAAATTTTAAAATAAAAATGTTTCACTTTTATGAAGTTCAATTTGTCTTTTTTCTTTTCTTGTTTCTGCTTTTGTTGTCTAAGAATCCATTGCTAAATCCAAAATCATGAAGACTTACCCCTATGTTATTTAAGCTTTAGCTCTAATATTTTAGGTCTTTAAGGTTTTTTTTTTATTTTTTCATATTGTATATGGGGTGAGGTAGGAATTCAACTTTGTTCTCTTTTGTGTGTGACTGTCCAGCTGTCCCAGCACTATCTGTTGAAGAGCCTATTCTTTCCCCATTGAATGGTTTTGGCATCGTTGTTAAAAATTGATTGGCCATATATATAAATATTATAGCTTTACTTGTGCACTCCCAATTCAATTCCATTTTTACTATGGCTTTGTAATAAGTCTTTAAATTGGGAAGTATAAGTCTTGTAACTTTAATCTTCTTTCAATATTGTTTTGGCTATTTGGAGCATCCTCTGTTACATACACAATTTTAACATAAGAGACAACGGCAAAACATTAACATGTTTTCATGGTTTAGTGTTATAATACATTAATGCTACAAAACTTTCATAAATAAATTAATACTGATAGCAATTATTTTTAAAAATAATACAGAGTCTCTATAAACTTTGACATGTTCTTAATGAAAAGTGAAAAGCAGGGCAGAATACTGTGTAGATTTTGCTGCCGCCAAAAATCTTTAAAAGAATACACTGGCATATGAATTGCATAACCATGGAAAAAACACACGACAGTACTAAAAGAACTTGGTTCCTGAGAAACTAGGTTTTTGGGAGACAGCTATTTCCTTTCTTTGACTACTGTTTTGTTCTTTTTGAATTTTTGTAAATTGGATATTGATTTAAAATGTTTAATTAAAAAAATCAAATTTTATTGGGACACGGAACATAATTTTGCATCTTCTTGTGAGGTAAGAAAAACTCAGGAGAATGATGATGATGCATTGGCAGGAAGTGGTTTCATCCCCTTCTTGGGTCTCTGTGTGAGCTCTGGCACCTATTTGTGGAACAGCAGCCAGGGCTAAAGATGAAGCCAATGTGGCAGTAAAACAGAGCTTTCTTGATGTCATGCTAATTGGCCCCCTGGGGACCACTTTACCAAAATGAGTTCAACCCAGGCAACATATGGTCACCTATCACAATTCTGAAGGGTGATATGTATTTTATTTTGCTTGCTATTTATATTTTAATTCTTTCAGGGCAGGTAGAACAGGATATAAGCATTGATTGGTTCTAAAATATCAAATGGGGAAAAAA
>NW_006209101.1:625411-632886 GCF_000334495.1 Tupaia belangeri chinensis | reverse complement strand
AGATAGTTTTGATGATCGTGGTCCTAGTCTCAACCCAGTGCTTGATTATGACCATGGAAGTCGTTCTCAAGAATCTGGTTATTATGACAGAATGGATTATGAAGATGACAGATTAAGAGATGGAGAAAGGTGTAGGGATGATTCTTTTTTTGGTGAGACCTCGCATAACTATCATAAATTTGACAGTGAGTATGAGAGAATGGGATGTGGTTCTGGCCCCTTACAAGAGAGATCTCTCTTTGAGAAAAAGAGGGGCGCTCCTCCAAGTAGCAAAATTGAAGACTTCCATGGACTCTTACCGAAGGGTTATCCCCATCTGTGCTCTATATGTGACTTGCCAGTTCATTCTAATAAGGAGTGGAGTCAACATATCAATGGAGCAAGTCACAGTCGTCGATGCCAGCTTCTTCTTGAAATCTATCCAGAATGGAATCCTGACAATGATACAGGACACACAATGGGTGATCCGTTCATGTTGCAACAGTCTACAAACCCAGCACCAGGAATTCTGGGGCCTCCGCCTCCCTCATTTCATCTTGGGGGACCAGCAGTTGGACCAAGAGGAAATCTGGGTGCTGGAAATGGCAACCTGCAAGGACCAAGACACATGCAGAAAGGCAGAGTGGAAACTAGTAGAGTTGTTCACATCATGGATTTTCAACGGGGGAAAAACTTGAGATACCAATTACTGCAGCTGGTAGAACCATTTGCAGTCATTTCCAATCATCTGATTCTAAATAAAATTAATGAGGCATTTATTGAAATGGCAACCACAGAAGATGCTCAAGCTACAATTGATTATTACACAACCACTCCAGCATTAGTGTTTGGCAAGCCAGTGAGAGTTCATTTATCCCAGAAGTATAAAAGGATAAAGAAACCTGAAGGGAAGCCAGATCAGAAGTTTGATCAAAAGCAAGAACTTGGATGTGTGATACATCTCAGCAACTTGCCTCATTCTGGATATTCTGACAGTGCAGTCCTCAAGCTTGCTGAGCCTTATGAGAAAATAAAAAACTATATATTGATGAGGATGAAAAGTCAGGCTTTTATCGAGATGGAAACCAGAGAAGATGCAATGGAAATGGTTGACCATTGTTTGAAAAAAGCCCTTTGGTTTCAGGGAAGATGTGTGAAGGTTGACCTGTCTGAAAAGTATAAAAAACTGGTACTGAGGATTCCCAACAGAGGCATTGACTTACTCAAAAAAGATAAGTCCTGGAAAAGATCGTATTCTCCAGATGGCAAAGAATCTCCTAGTGACAAAAAATCTAAAACTGATGGTTCTCAGAAGACTGAAGGTGCAACTGAAGGTAAAGAACAAGAAGAGAAGTCTGGTGAAGATGGTGAGAAAGACCCAAAGGATGACCAGACTGAACAAGAACCCAATATGCTTCTGGAATCTGAAGATGAGCTACTTGTAGATGAAGAAGAAGCTGCAGCACTACTAGAAAGTGGCAGTTCTGTGGGAGATGAAACTGATCTTGCTAATTTAGGTGACATGGCTGCTGATGGGAAAAAGGAGCCCTCAGACAAAGCTATGAAAAAAGATACAAGTACTTCAGCAGCAAAGAAAAAGCTTAAAAAGTTGGACAAGATCGAGGAACTTGATCAAGAAAATGAAGCGGCGTTGGAAAATGGAATTAAAAATGAAGAAAACACAGAACCAGGTGCTGAATCTGCTGAGAATGCTGATGATCCCAACAAAGACGCAAGTGAAAATGCTGATGGCCAAAATGATGAAAACAAGGAGGACTATGCGATTCCAGATGAGTATAGAATTGGACCATATCAGCCCAATGTTCCTGTTGGTATAGACTATGTGATACCTAAAACAGGGTTTTACTGTAAGCTGTGTTCACTCTTTTATACAAATGAAGAAGTTGCAAAGAATACTCATTGCAGCAGCCTCCCTCATTATCAGAAATTAAAGGTAAGGCTGAATCTAAAAGATGAGAATGTTTTTGTGAAAATTAACTGATTAAGTTACAGAAATAAATAAGATATAAAAATAAAGTGTGTGTAGTAACATTTGTTGACCCAGCCCAGTGCATTTATTTATTTACTTATTTATTTAAATTTGACCCGAGAGGGACAGTGCAAGTGAGAGATGGCAAGTGAACAAGCAAGCTGCCATGTCCAGAACTCGAACCTCAGTCGGCCATGTGGGAGTCCAGTGCCCCTTACTACCGTACCACCTGCCAACACCAATAATGTTTCTTTACCGATGAGCTCTCAGCAGTTTAACTGGTCTTATAAATGTCTATTGAGCCTCTTCTCACAGTTCACCCTAATAAAATAATATTAATCATGAATTAATTCTGTGATCTAGTTAGCTCTCTAGGTATCTTCAAATTGTGTTAGACTGCAATTTCACTAATTTGGAAGATGCTATAGGCCTGTGTACCAGATAGAATAAAACCTTTTCAGCTTTCTCAAGTGCCTATTTATATCCCATGATTTTTACATTGGTATTATTTGTTTTTATTTTTTGTTTGTTGGTTGGTTGGGTTTTTTTGTTTTTGTTTTTTAAATAATTTTTTTTTAGAGGTTTTTGCTATAAGGCACGTGCGCCCACCAGACAGGCAGAGAGAGAGACATAGAGACAGAAAGTGAGAAATCACCCCCCAGGGGGAATGGCCACACCGCAATCCCTTCACCTCCATTCTACTCTCAGGATCTTGGGCACGCACGCACACACGCCCGGCGTGAGTTTTAAGCCACTGGGTCCAGGATGCGAACCGTGGTCAACTACATGAGAGTCCAGCGACATAGCCATTATGCTAACTGCTGGTTCCCCAAAATGGATATTTCAACAGGTGAACATTTTTATTTCAATTTATCGACTTTTTGATTTCTCTCACCAGAATTTTGTAATTTTCCTCACTTACTGGATTGTCAGAAAAGCCATGGCACATTTTTGCATAGAAAAACAGAAAAAAAAGTCATAACTTTTCCAACAACCCAATAGATCTTGTTAGATCTTGTACATATTTTTGTTAGGCTTATGCTTAAGTGTTTCACTGGTGGAGAAGACGGGTGTGCTGAAGTATAATAAATAACACTGTGTTTTTAATTTCAAATTCCACTTACTTATGCTGATATATAGGAAATCGATTAACTTTTAAATAATGACCTAATATCCTGCTATAATCACTTACTATCTCTGAGAGTTTTATTTTGTTTTGGTTTGGTTTCTGCCAAAGGGCATGTACTCTCACCAGAGAGCAACACAGGAAAGTGAGAAGGAATGCCCGAGGGGATGGCCACACTGTAATCCCCTCTCCTCCATTCTCTTGGGATTCTGGACATGGACAAACATGCGCCCAGAGTGATTTTTAAGCTACTGGGTCTGGGACATGAACCATGGTCAGTTATGTGGGAGACTAGCCCTTAACCACCATGCCACCTGCTGGCCTCAAGTTCTGGGAGTATTTTTGTTAATCCTTTTAGATTTTCTACTTAGATATATCACCTGTAAAAAATGATATATTTCTTCCTTTTCAAAAACTATGCTTATTTCCTTTTCTTATCACATTAGAGCTAGAACTTCTAGGACAATGTTAAAAAGTAGTGGTCAGAGCAAACTAGAAATTTTTTATTGAGCTTAAAATTCATATAACATAAACTTAACAATTTTATTTTTTACTTTATTTCTTCTTTTTAGTTTGCTGTATGGCAGTGTGCTCACCAGGGAGAGACAGAAAGAAAGGGAAAGTGAGAAAACATCCCCCAGGTGGATGGTTACACCACAATCCCTTCTCTTCCGCTCCCCTTGTGATTTTGGGTTTGCATGCATATGTGCCTGGCATGTTTCTGAAGCTGCTGGGTCTAGAACTCAAATAGTGCTGTTAGTCATGTGGGATCCAGCTTAACCACCATGCTACCAGCTGGCCCTATATAATTAGCTTTAATTGCTAACAGAGTACATGTACATGCATGAAAGAAAGACAGAAGAAGGGAAGGGAGGGATAGAAATAGGGAGAGAGGGAGGAAGGGGAGGGAGGAAGAAAGGGAGGAGCAACTTCCACAAGGTTTGGTCACACTGTGATTCCTTTCCTCCAGTCCTCCAGATCCTGGGCACTTACACATGCCTGGCATGTTTCAGGCTGACCGCACTACAAATCTGAACTGCAGTGCCACATGAGATCCCACTTCTCTTGAGCAGTATATTACCACTGTGCCATGTAGCCAGTCACAGACTTAACTATTTTAAAGTGATCAATTCAGTGGCCATAACTATGCAACCACTACCACTACCTAGTTCCAAAATATTTTCATTACCCCAAAAGAAAACCTTGTACCAACCCATTGAGCAGTCACTTGCCACTCTCCTGCCCCACTAAACTCTGGCAACTACCAATCTATTTTCTATCTTTGTAGACTTATTTTTTCCTGAATATTTCATATAACAGAATCATAACCTTTTGTATCTGATTTATAGCACTTAGTGTAATACTTTTGAGATTCATTCCCATTGTAGCATGTATCATATTTCATTTCTTTTCAAGCTGAATAGTATTCCACTGTGTATGTATATACCACCATCTGTTAATTTATTTAACTGCTGATGACACTTGAGTTGTTTCATCTGTTTTCTTTTTTTTTTTTTTTTTTTTTTTTTTTTTTAGGAACCACCTAGCTGTTTCCCACAGGAGTGGAACCATTTTACTTTACCAGTAGCAATGTATATAAGGATTCTAATTTCCCCATGTTCTTGCCAATATCTGTTATTTTCCTTTTTTAATTATAGCTATCCCACTAGGAATGAGGTGGTACTTCATTGTGGTTTTGATTTGCATTGCCCTAATGCTGAGAATCTTTTCATTGGAAGTTAGTTAACTGTATATTTTCCTTGGAGAAATATCTATTGAAGTACTTTATCTACTTTTAAATTGTGTTTTTTATTATTGTTGATTGTGTTATTTACATCCTTTGAATAATTTGACCCAATATGGGGCAAATGTTTTCTCCCATTCTGTAGATTGCCTTTTCACTTTTTTGATAATGTCCTCTGATGTTTAAAAATGTTTCACCTGGAACCAGCATATGGTGAAATGGTTATGTTGCTGGACTTCCACATAGTCGACAGCAGTTCAAGTCCCAGACTCCAGAGCCTTAAACTCATGCCAGGTGTGTGTGCATGCATGCCCAAAATCCTGACAGGAGAATGGAGGAGAAGGGATTGTGGCATGGCCATCCCCCCTGGGGGGAGTGATTTCTCACTTTCTGTCTCTCTGTCTCTCCAGTGAATGCACGCAAAAATCTCTCTATAAAATAAATTTTAAAATAAAAATGTTTCACTTTTATGAAGTTCAATTTGTCTTTTTTCTTTTCTTGTTTCTGCTTTTGTTGTCTAAGAATCCATTGCTAAATCCAAAATCATGAAGACTTACCCCTATGTTATTTAAGCTTTAGCTCTAATATTTTAGGTCTTTAAGGTTTTTTTTTTATTTTTTCATATTGTATATGGGGTGAGGTAGGAATTCAACTTTGTTCTCTTTTGTGTGTGACTGTCCAGCTGTCCCAGCACTATCTGTTGAAGAGCCTATTCTTTCCCCATTGAATGGTTTTGGCATCGTTGTTAAAAATTGATTGGCCATATATATAAATATTATAGCTTTACTTGTGCACTCCCAATTCAATTCCATTTTTACTATGGCTTTGTAATAAGTCTTTAAATTGGGAAGTATAAGTCTTGTAACTTTAATCTTCTTTCAATATTGTTTTGGCTATTTGGAGCATCCTCTGTTACATACACAATTTTAACATAAGAGACAACGGCAAAACATTAACATGTTTTCATGGTTTAGTGTTATAATACATTAATGCTACAAAACTTTCATAAATAAATTAATACTGATAGCAATTATTTTTAAAAATAATACAGAGTCTCTATAAACTTTGACATGTTCTTAATGAAAAGTGAAAAGCAGGGCAGAATACTGTGTAGATTTTGCTGCCGCCAAAAATCTTTAAAAGAATACACTGGCATATGAATTGCATAACCATGGAAAAAACACACGACAGTACTAAAAGAACTTGGTTCCTGAGAAACTAGGTTTTTGGGAGACAGCTATTTCCTTTCTTTGATACTGTTTTGTTCTTTTTGAATTTTTGTAAATTGGATATTGATTTAAAATGTTTAATTAAAAAAATCAAATTTTATTGGGACACGGAACATAATTTTGCATCTTCTTGTGAGGTAAGAAAAACTCAGGAGAATGATGATGATGCATTGGCAGGAAGTGGTTTCATCCCCTTCTTGGGTCTCTGTGTGAGCTCTGGCACCTATTTGTGGAACAGCAGCCAGGGCTAAAGATGAAGCCAATGTGGCAGTAAAACAGAGCTTTCTTGATGTCATGCTAATTGGCCCCCTGGGGACCACTTTACCAAAATGAGTTCAACCCAGGCAACATATGGTCACCTATCACAATTCTGAAGGGTGATATGTATTTTATTTTGCTTGCTATTTATATTTTAATTCTTTCAGGGCAGGTAGAACAGGATATAAGCATTGATTGGTTCTAAAATATCAAATGGGGAAAAAAATAAAACAAATTGCTGTTGTAAATTTTTTAGTTGTGTTCAGATTAGGTGCATTTTAAAAATGATAAACCTGAAGAATTTGAACAAACACACAGGAACAAGTAATTCCTGATAAAATACAGGGCAAATTATTTCTTTTAGAAATTTTCTATGTGACAGGTGTCTGTTTAGTCAATCAAAATGTAATTTCCCCATAATTATGCACAAAGCAAAAAGAGCTTAGGAAATATTTAATATGCAGAGGCTATCCTGATGACTGACAACTACTGTAGGAATGCAAATTTAATTCTCCTACAGAATGTAAATTCGAGACTGAGCTCAGTAAAGCTTTCTGACTCACTTATGAAATAACAACTTACTCTGCATTAATGAAAGAGCCTATCATATAGCACAGGAAAATTATTTCAGTTAGCCTCAAATTAGAAATATCACAGAAGGAAAATGGCCTACTGAGTTGAGCATTAAAATATTCATGAAAAGAATATCCTCAAAGAGATTAATAATTACAAATGCCATGCCAATGTATGAATATACAACACTCCAAGGAAAAATGTTCTGCAGTCTAGGAAATGCAAGATTTTCAAGTTAAACAATGAATTTAGGAAATCCAAATGATAGTAGATACAAAGCCAAAACCGTTCTTCTTGCTGATCAGTAATTACTGCTTCCCCTTCCTTCTTCAAGTTTTCCTATTTCAGGAAAAGGCACCACCTTCACAGTCATTCCAGCTTAGCGCTAGAAATCATCCTAGACCTTTGCCTTTGATCTCCAATTTAGTCAACCACCAATACCAAGTTTTGGAATCCTTACTATTTTGTGATGCCATTCCTTCCTATCCATCCCTTTTCCTCCTTCCCTACATCAGGCCCACTTCTCTTGGCATGGTCTCCTTACTGGGCTCCATTTCTTTATTCTTACCTGCATAC
>NW_006209101.1:623078-625266 GCF_000334495.1 Tupaia belangeri chinensis | reverse complement strand
CACTTTAACTGCCCTCCACCAAAGTGACCTTAGACAAAACCTGACTGCTATAGTCTCTGCTTAAAGTGCTTCAGTTGTGCTCACTGGCCACAGGACTCCCATCACTGGATGGCGTCCACTTTAGTTTCTAGTGACAGTTTCCTACCCATTTCCTGAGGCCTCTGCACCTTTCTCAATCCTCGGGGTAGGCACTCATTAAGAGATACTCATCTTCTCACAGGGTCCTGACCATATTATAGCACTTACCACGTTTTAGAAAAATGCTTTGTATACGTGTTTGTATCCCTTAGCATACTGTAAGTGGTAAGAGGACAAGAACGTCCAAATATCTTTGTGATCTTTAATACTTATACAAATCTTGGAACATAGTATGTTCAAGAAATTGAACTGAAAGGAGTTGCATAATAAGCAGATCATATAAGTTGCATATTTAATTAAATTAAATGCATTTGGATTATTAGGAATAATGTATACTGTAAAAAACCAGAGGGGTGCTTAAAAATATGAGCTTAACCTAAAGCCTTCAATCTGCCATGTTTGGGGCTAAATTTCTTATTCCAGGTGGTGTTTTGTTAAGAAAACTACCATTTTACTTATTTATACCCTGCATTATCTCTAAAAGGATTTGAGATAGTAGGAGAATAAAGCTAATGAGAGTTAAATTTTTTTTAATCTTTTAGAAATGGCTATGTAAGTATGTTTGCTTCTTTCCTATAAAACATTTAATAATGATAATCCATGAATTAATCTCCTCCCCACTATGAAATAGCTTTTTAAAATATGTATTAATGACCTTCAATGGAGCAGTGAGAAAAACCTAAAATATTCATATTTTTATAGAAACATTCACTTTAATTAAATAAAAATGCCTTTTCCCAGACTACATTAGCAGAAGTTTTTTGTAATAGTTTTCAATGCAACCAAAATTTTCATAGTGCTTTAAAACAGCTGAGGTTGGAATGGCAAGAAAAATCAACTTAATTAAGAGGATAGAATAAAACAGGCAGCATCCCAAGGAAGTGTAACTAGCAACTATTTCATTCATGCCTGTTTATCCCTTAGGGCGCAGACTCCTGAATCTTACTGCTTAGTCACTGCTGAAACATTAAAATATTTGGTCCATTAAATAGGAAAGTATGCAAACAAAATACAGACGGCAATGCCAAAATACTGAACTTGGACATTTTTACAACTACCTCTAAGTCTCTGGTACTCACTGTGGGCAGAAGCATCCACATTACCTGGGAACTTACAAGAAATGCAGACTTTCAGATTCCATCCCAGGCCTACTGATCTGGTTTAAAGAGTTTCTGATAATAAACACGCTTGTTAAAGCTTAAGAAGTACTGGTTTTGGTACACTCTGAAGTTTTCCCAAGTAAAGTTCCAGTCAAACAATAGACAATTCTTGATTGAAGCCTACTCCCATATAAAACTAAAGATTAATTTTACAGCTGTCTTCTGTGTGCCTTTGATACTAAACTGGTCCTTGCCTTAAAGCATATCTTATCTACAGGCTGCTTTGATACCAACTCAGGGTACTAAACCAGGTTTTTGGCTTCCTCAACATCAGCTGCTAATGCTGATACAATAATATTCAGTAAATGTGAGTTTAAAAAACTGAGTAAATAAACTTGAACAGACAATAACATATGAGGGCTATTCTGAATAAAATGTATACTATGAGAGTGTAAATACATTCAAGAACTTGGTGTAACTTTTAAGACTTGAACTAGACATTATTTTAATACCATCAATTTCATTACAAATAATAAATATATCCAAAAATATTTATTATTAAATGTAAAAATAAATATAATTAATTATATTAATTATATTATAAATATGAATTATACTGTTACTGAATTAAACATAAATATAAAATTAAATATAAATATAAATAAACATTTATATATTTATTATATAAATATAAAAAGATAACTCAAACCATTCTTGTTTTAGACCCATGCTTTCTTTTTTTTTTTTTTTTTTGGAGGGGGTTTTTTTTTTTTTTTTTTTTTTTTTTGCTAGAGGGCTTGTGCGCTCACCAGACAGAGAGAGACAGAGAGACAGAAAGCGAGAAATCACCCCCCGGGGGGATGGTCACGCCACAATCCCTTCTCCTCCATTCTCCTCTCGGGATCTTGGACACGCACGCACACATGCCCGGCGTGAGTTTTAAGCCACTG
>NW_006209101.1:547633-622883 GCF_000334495.1 Tupaia belangeri chinensis | reverse complement strand
TCCTAAAGGACACAATATAAACGTAAGTGGTTTTAGAAACAAACTTTAAAAAAATATTTTGTAATATAAGTACAACCCAGTATAGAAGAACTGATATGATATAGTACTTCATCTTAAAAAGAGGGAGTCTTGATTTAATGATTTCTCCTCTAGGGCACTTATCTGAATACTAGAAGATCTGAATTTGACCCCCCTTCCAAAAAAATTGAGGTGAACTGAAAAGTTGACTCCTTTTTCACATCTGGAACAGGGCAGCAGGGATTTATACTAGAATGACTGGATGGCAGGGAGTAAACATGATAGATGCTGAAGGAAGCAATATGTTTAGGTCAGTATATAAGGCTACGTCTAAACAGCATGCTCACTGATACTTAGAGCATTTCTAGAATACCAGAGCCCAATACTAGAGATTTCAAGGGGGCCTGCAGGTGGTATGGTGGGTAAGGGCTCTAGACTTCCACATAACCAACCATGATTCAAGTTCCAGACCTGGCAGCTGCCCCTCTCATTCTCTCTCTCTCTCTCTTACTCTCCCCCCCACCCCCCACACTCTGTCCCTCTCTCATCAAATTAAAATAAATAAATAAAGTTAAATAAATATTTTAAAAAGCTAAAAAAAAAAAAAGGAAATTTCAAAATCCTTTGAAAGAATAAAAAAATACCCTTGACTTAAAACCAAGTAAAAAGTTACATTTAAAGTGTATACTATAGAGGTTACAACTATGCATACAGAATTACCATTACTGGCTGTTGAGAGAGGCAATCTTCCAGGGATGCCCTCAGCAGCCCTGCACGTTGCTGCCTGGTGTATGAAGAACATACTGCCCTAACCTCTCTTTCTTTAGGCCATCTCTCAAGGCTGTGTTGGTAACCAATAACCATGAGGAGTGAGAGAATGTCTCCCAGACAAACAGCCCACACTGTTACTCAGCACTTCTCCCATAGCACAACCCACCATATGTGCAGGCATCAATGATGGGGCCTTCACCATGCCCAGAGTGATGGCAGCTTGCACAAGACCCTGCACAGCTCTCGACACTGACACTGGAAAGAAAATTTCTATGATTAAGATGCACTTACCGGATCCAGATTCTTAAATAGCAGGATGTCTTTGCATGCCTCTTGCAACCTGTTCCTTTGATCATCCGTTTTTGGATGTATAATCTACAGGACATCAAAAAAAAAAAAATAAAGCAACAACAAAAAGACATTAGTGGGTACCACTTCATTCATAAAAAATAAAAAGCTCCTAGCAAAAATCAATAGGGATGTTTGAAAGAATCGTCAGTACTCAAGTTCACTTGAGGTGAATGCTGAGATTTACTTCAGGTGACTTGCATGCATTAGCCACTAAGTAGGGGACAGCAGTACAACTTGTCTGGGGAGAGGGTGGTGGTAGCATACATTTCATCAGTACAGCACTTGGATGGTTTTCAAAAGAGTATTTTCCCTGGGAACCAGCAGTTAGAGTAATAGCTATGTCGCTGGACTCCCATGTAGTCAACCACAGTTCGTGTCCCAGACCTGGTGGCTTAAATCTCACGCCGGGCGCATGTGCGTGCGTACCCAAGATCCTGAGAGGAGAATGGAGGAGAAGGGATTGCGGCGTGACCATCCCCCCTGGGGGGGTGATTTCTCACTTTCTGTCTCTATGTCTCTCTCTGTCTGTCTGGCAAGTGCACACGCCCTATAGCAAAAATCTCTCTCAAAAAAAAAAAAAAAAATAGAGTATTTTTCCCCTAGGTTAGCAAGTTCATTATATAAAACTCTGTTAGAAAGACTTCTAAGCTCCCAGCCAGTGGGGCTACTTACTAAAGGACAAAAGGTTACAAGAGCTACAATAAAATCTAGACTGCTTTTATGGTTTCTTCTGAATTTCATACTCTTTCAGGATGTAGCTCTTTTCTTTAAAACTTGACAAAGTCTCTAGAAGCAAATAAATTCTTAAACGCATATTGCGTTTGGCCCAGCTGGGATAGTACTTGCTCAATGCTGCTACTCAGCCAGCCAAGCTCACGTGGGAGGCCTGGGTTCAATTCCTGGCCCATCCTAATACAAAACTGGGTAGTGGCACACCTGTGGTCCCCAGCTAGCCAAGAGGCAAGAGGATCACAACGTAGTGAGACCTGTCTAAAAAATAACACCACCCACACACCAGTGTATATTGCACTAGATGTTAAGTAATGCCTCCACAGAAAGTGACTTTCAGAAGGGAAAAAGCAACAGATATAGCCACTCCAATGGAGTGTTCAAGGGACCATGAATCCAAAGAGTGGTGGTACACTCCTTTCATTTAGAAGGAACTCAAGGAAAACGTGGGCACTGTCCCCCAGGATGTTGAAGACTGGCAGCATGCCCACTGCAAGAGTGGCCTGCAAGCTCTCCAGAGTCCCTTAGGGCCCATTCTTTTGTGACCCTTGGTAGTTTATACAATGAACTAGAGGAAAGGGACAGTCCTAAAACCAGCAGACACGGAGCTGGTTTCCTGGATACTTCTATGTCACCTCTTCCTATTCCACTGTTTACTCATAGGGTGACCTTCGGAACTGATGTGAGGTGCCTCATCTCTTCAGTCAGCTGAGCAACCTGAGCCAGGCAGCAGTGGGTTTTGTACCAAGAAATACATAAAACATGGGAAAATGGAAAAAAAAAAAAAAGAAATACATAAAAACTCAAAACAGAAAATTGAAATCAGTACTCCAAACCACATCCGATTAAAAATTAATAAAAATCTTAAGCCTGAAAGTTGAGAAAATTTACAGTACATGTGAACTATTGATATGTAAACTTTTCATGGGTCCTATGTAGATGCATTATTTATAGACTAGGTGAAAGAAGTCACTCCATTTTCCCTATAAGGGTAAGGTGCATGGAAACCTCTGCTTACTCTCTGGTCAACGTTCATCTTAAAATAGATTCTAAAATGACACGGAGCACAGAAAAAACAGATCCTCCCACCTGCTAACAGGCAGCTGTAGCAGAAACCTTTACACGTGGATTTCAACTAAATCATACAAACCAAAATTCACTTCTCACTTCAAATAAGGAAGGCTAACCAAATAAAACAAAACAAACAAAATGTTATTTCGCACTTGACAAAACCCATCTAGAACTTCAAGCTGCAGCAACCATACATGTTTGCCTGCTGAGTAGCTCTGTCTTCAACGAGAAAACCTGAGGGATACCACGTCGCCATGGTATACCTGCTTCCCTCCCGTGGTCCCTCTAAGTCTTCATTTTCTTCTCTCTTTTTTTTTTTTCTTTTTAATTTTGCCTGTGTGTGTGTGTGTGTGTGTGTGTGTGTGTGTGTGTGCACGCACACTCACAGGAGGGAGAGAGTGAGCAAAAGTGAGGAAGCACCCCCATAGGCATAGTCATGTAGCAATCACTTCTCGCTCTCTCCTTCCTTTTGAGATTTTGGGGACACATGTACAACCACCTGGCTGTCGGGCCCAGGATTCAAACCACATGGCTGACCATGTGGGGACTGGCCTCCATTTAGGTCTTTCTCCTGGATCCATTCATTTCCTATGAAGCTCTCCCACAGAAGCTAGCTTGTCCTCTTGCTCTTCCTCACTGCTGCTCCTATTTTTATCAAAGGCCATTTGTCAGGGGTCTTTGTGTCTGAAACCTGCTTCCACTGCTACTGTCCCCTGCTTTCGTCTTGCCTCTGGGCCTTCTCCTGGCCATTGCTCCTCAGTACCCAGAGCCTCTTAGATATCTACTATCCTCTTCCCATCAAAATCCCACCTGTGGTCCTAGAAGACAAACAGCAATCAGATGCAGTCTCTGATGCTCTGGCTCCTCTGCCTCATAGCCTCCTGCTCAGATGATGTTCTCCCATTTCTACAGGCTCACGTTTTCCTTCTGGGCTACAAATGAGATCTACCTCTGAAGCCTCAGCAATATACCCAGAGTGTGATTTTAATGATACTAGAAGCCTTTTTACTTTCTCACTAATTTTTTTTTCTGATTTCAGAATAAAAACATTTGTTAAACAAACATTTATGTAGCATTTACTACATGCTGGGCACTAATTCAAGGTCTTTACAAATATTAACTCAGTTTACTCTAGTAACAGGCCCCATGAAGTTTTCAATTTAGGGTACCAATGTAGAGTTAAGAAAATGAACTTGCCCAGGTATCTTCTCAGCATCACAGATTATAAACTGTGGAGCCACGATCCATTACAGGAAGGCTGGCTACAGAGTCTACACTAAACCTGGGATCAGCAAACTACACCTGTAGGTTATTTTTTTTTTTAATATGGTATCTAGGTAAAGACTGGCCTTACATTTTTATAATGTTTTAAAAAATCTCAAACAAAATTTAATATTTCCTGATCCATGAAAATTACATGAAATTCAAATTCCAGTGTCCATAAATACATTTATTTCAGTGTCTTTTGTTTTTGCTATCAGAGTGTATGCTCGCTGGAGACAGAGAAAGAGAGAAAATGTGAAAAATCACCACTCCAGGGGTGATGACCACATCACAATCCCTTTTCCAATTTCGTCCTGGGATTTTGGGCACATACACACATGCACTGTAATGTTTTTCAAGCCACTGGGTCAGGACCCAAACCATGTAGTCAGCCATGTGGGTTCCAGCCACTTTAACTTCCATGCCATCGGCTGGCCCCTATAAATACAGTTTTAATGGAACATAAACATGCTCTTTCATTTGTTATCAACGGCCACTTTCAAGCTACAAAAGAGCTGAGTAGCTACAAAAGAGTCCTTAGGATTTCCTAGCCTAAAATATTTACTTTCTCAAAGCAGTAACTTTTTCAAATAAAAACCAAAAATAAAAACTTTACATAAAGTTTGCCAACTCCTTGCTCTAAACTGCCTTTCAATGAAAAAATCAGAAAACTAATAAATAAAGTTTACTTGGACATTTTCTTTAAAGAACACTATTTTATTAAGCAAGTGAGAAATCTGTCCAAGATATGTTTATATTTATCCGGTTTGTTCTCTAGAGAGCTGAAAGTAATCTTTCAAAATCGACTGGGTCGTTGGGAAACTCATGACACATTTTTCTATGCCAAAATGCATCATGACTTTTCCGACAACCCAATAAATCAGAACGCCCATTCTGCAGCTTAAAACCTCAATGGATTCCATCTTGTTTATACTGAGAATTAAATCTGTACGCCTTCCTTCTCTGCCCTCACCTCAGCCACTCAGCCCAGCTACACCTGCTTTCATTCAGATCCTCAAACTCCTCCCCCTCTGATGGACACAGGTCAAGCCATAAAACAATGCAGGCTTTTGGCAACACTCTCTCCCTGCCCATCCTTCCAAGTCATCTCAAGAAGGCCTTTTCCAACCACTCCATAGAATTAGGACCATGGTTGATTTGAGGGATTTTGTTGTAATTCTTACACTGTATCATTGTTCTTTTAGCACTTCATATTTTGTAATTATTCATTAATTTACTGCCTGTTATCTGTGTCTGCCATGAAACTAAACTCCGAGAGGGCAAGAATTTGACTGCTTTGCTCACTGTTATGTACACCTAGCACCAGGCAAGATATGCACAAGGCACTCTCAAAAATTTCTGTGAAACAACAGAACAAAGAAATACTCTCTCTACTCTTATCACCTCTTCTCTACCAGTTTCTACATGCTCAATGGATAAAAAGCCTTAAATTTCCAGTTATAAATATAATTTATATTTTAATATAATTTGCTATTTTCCCAAATGAGTCTTCAGTTATAAAGTTTCTTTGAATTCATGTCAAGGGATAAATGCCTAGTTATATTAAGAGTTAGCATCCAAGCAAAAAAATGTCTGGGGACCAGGGGTAGCATGTTGGTTGAGGCATTAGACACGCCCACATAGTCGACCACAGTTCAAGTCCCAGAGCCGGTATCTTGCTTTTCCACTTTCCCTCTCACTCTCTGTGTCTCTCTCTGGTCATATTAAAAATAAATGAATGAGGGCCGGCAGGTGGTATGGTGGTTAGGGGCACTGAACTCCTATGTGACCAACCACAATTTGAGTCCTGGACTGGTGGCATCCTTCTCTGGGCATTGTTAAATAAAGTTCAATAAAATAATTCTTAAAAAAAAAAAGAGTAATGAATGAATAAATAAAATTAAATAAGTACTTCTTAAAAAAAGGAAAAAAGTTCAAATGATACAAATTAGAGTATTTATTTTCCTCACAATTTCAAAAACCCATCTAGATCAAATTAATTTTGAAATCTATAATAATCAAGGACTATGGTACAGTTTGTCTTATAGTTTCTGAGATCAAGAAAACATTTGTATGATGTTTAGAAGAAAGAATATTCAACCTAACTGAGAACCTAAAGTACTTTTTCATAATCATTAACATATAATTAATATATTAATTACCAAAAAATAGCTTGAAAAGGTGTTACAGGGACAGTTGTTGAGGTGAACGCCTAACCCACAGAGTCCTCCTCCTCTAGGAACTGCCCTTCTTTACAGCTGTGATTCCCAAGAGCCAGGTCTGGACTTCTTGACCCTGTCACCAACTTTGGCTGAAGTTCAGTTTATGAAAAACTTCTAGGAAACTGGATTTTGAACTGAGAGACACAGCAATAGAGACTGGTGGCTGAGGATCTTTCAAAGACAATACTCTAAGTGTTACACCCATGTTTTGAAGGAGCCCAGAAGTGGGCTAGTTCCTGCCAGCTAGCTACAGCCTGGCCTTTGAACTCTTTCTGGGATTTTACAAAATCTCCAAGCATTTCTCCAATAATGTCTCCTCAGTAACTCTTTGAAATGTGTATTTCAGTGTGATTGGGTTCATATATGAAACCAAATAAATTAAAAAAAAAAAAAAAGAGCCAAAAACAAGAGAGAGAGAGCCCACGAGAGGTTCCATAAGGTTTCCCTGTGCAGCTGTCCTCTGGCCCCAATTTCCCAGATTAGGTAGGTCTGGGATCCAAACCTGGGCCCTCCTTTAGCTCCTGCATTGCACGGCCTAATGCCTATACCACGGAAGCTGAGCCAGCCACCAAGTAAATTTTAACTGGTAAAGCCTCCCCAGCAAAACTGGAAAAATTAGTTGGAGTGAACCAGACAAACCACTTTGCCTATCTCATGGACTAAATGGTAACTAAAATTCCTCTAACGGTCTAACAGTTTTTGAGTTAATGAAATACTGCATATTGTTTTCAATCTGTATTGTTCATTACTCTTTCATTTATATTTTTATTAATTTAAACAAGTTCATCCAACTAAAATCTAATTTGCTATTTTCCCAAATGAGTCTTCAGTTTTAAATTTTCTTTGAATTCATGTCAAGGGATAAATGCCTACTTATACTAAGAGTTAGCATCCAAGCCAAGGAAACTTATTTCAATCATGTTGACTGATTTATATACAAACAGAAAGAGCAGGTGTAATCTCTAAATGTCACCCATTGTCATTTCTGCTACATAGCTAAATAAAGTATAAGATAGGCTAAGTTAGTTGTACAGACTACACAGAATGGTAACAGCATGCCATGGATAGTAAAAAGTATCTTGATTCTTTTTTTTTTAAATTGTCAGAGGGCACATGCATTAGCCAGACAGAGACAGAGAGAGAAAGCATCCCTAATGGCGTGTGGCATGCTACAACCCCTTCATTTCTCCATCTTGCCAGAGTTTATAATAGACAACCAGGCATATGTGCCCAGTGTGTTTTTCAAGCCACTAGGGCTGGGACTGACTGAACCATGTGGGACCCAGCTTTCTTAACCATACCAGGTATAGGGCTGGTCCTTTTTTTTTTTTTTTAAAGAGAGAGATATGTGCTGTAGGGCATATGCACTCGCCAGAGAGACAGGAAGCAAGAAATCACCCCCCAGGGGGGGATGGCCATGGCACAATCCCTTCTCTATTCTCCTCTCAGGATTTTGGCATGCACGTACACACACCTGGCATGAGGTTTAAGCCACTGGGTCCAGGACTCAAACCACAATCAGCTATGTGGGAGTCCAGCGACATACCCATTACACCATCTGCTGGTCTCAGGGCTGGCCCTCTTGATCAATATAATTTCTAGGCTAGGATTTGTGACCGGCAAAATAATTTAAATTCTGGTAGTAAGAAATGACCTTTCCTGGGGCCAGCAGGTGGCTTGGTGGTTAAGGCACTGGATCCCAACATGGCCAACCATGGCTCAAGTCATAGATCTGGTGGCTTGCTTTCTTACTTTCTCTCTCTCTCTGTCTCTCTTTTTCTCTCTGGTGAATTAAAATAACAATAATAAATAAAATTAAATAAATAATTCTTTAAAACAAAAAAAAAGAGGAACCAGCAGATGACATAATGGCTACATCACTGGACTCCCATGTAGTCGACTGTGGTTCAAGTCCTGGACCCAGTGGCTTAAACTCACACCAGGCGTGTGTGCGTGCATGCCCAAGATCCCGAGAGGAGAATGGAGGAGAAGGGATTGCAGTGTGGCTATCCCCCAGGGGGTTAAGGCCTCAAGCTGAAAATATCCATTGGTACAGAAATAAATGTGATTTCAAGATCTGTGTCATAAGGCTTCTGATCTTACTGGCAATGGATTTTAAATATATTTTAGGGAGCTTAATGATACAATGAATTAGGGATACATTATCTATTTTTTTCCATATTAATACTCAATTTTGGGGCCAGCAGGTGGTATAAGTTAAGTTAAGTGGTTAAGTTGCTTGGCTCCCATGTAGTTGACTACGGTTGAAGTTCTAGACTTAGCAGCTTGAAACTCACACTGGGAGCGTGTGGATGTGTTCCCAAAATCCTGAGAGCAAAATGGAGGAGAATGGACTGGACTGTGGCATGGCCATACCTGGGTGGGGGGTGGGGGGAGGGATTTCTTGCTTTCTTACTCTCCCTGTGTCTCCAGTGAGCACATGTGCCCTACAGCAAAAATCTCTCTCTCAAAAAAAACAACAAACAAACAAACAGAAAACACACACACACACACACACACACACACACAACTCAATTTTATTGAAACATTTTTCAGAGCTACAGAAAAAAATTTTTTTTTTTAATAATACTTTTTAAGGCCTCAGAGACAAGGGGACTTTCATGAAGTATGTACTCAAAAGGAAAAAATAAGGGTAAATTATTACTTTTCATTTCCAGGTATAGTCATTTCATTTAGTTTTACTTTTCACTGAAAAAATAATGAGAACTGAGCTTCAAAACTGCTTTTAACTACACTGGAAAAATTCTTATAAAAATAGAATCAGATGCTCTAAGAAATCAGATGCTGAGCAAGCTATCAGGACTAATAGATTTAAAACAATAACTGCTATGCTGACATTTTAGATGTAATTTTGCGATGGTTTGTTCGTTTCAGAGTAAGCTTCTGCTGTTTTAAACTAATAAAAATAGGTCTTTCCTTGTCTTTTTCTTTATTAGAAACTCTAAGAAAAAAATATTATCACTTTGAGAAAGATACTTGAAGACATTTTCATCACCAGGATGTGGTTTTATTTCTTTTGCAAAACTACAGTGAGTCTATAATGTTCATCTTTCCTCCTATCCAAAGAGATATTATACCATTATACAAAAATAATTACACAGAACTTTAAAGTAGACGTAGGCTATCAGAGATAAAACTAGGAAAAGAAATAGTTGAGATAATTCCATTATGTCTCCTGTTAACCTGTAGGCCTCTTAACAGCTTTTCTATTAATCTCTTCCTGTAACACAGAATATCCATTTAAAATTCATTCGTTCAGTAAATTACATACCCTGGACTCTGCATCATCTTCTTCTTCATCAGGATTATAAGCTTCTGCACATACTATAAATATAAAAATAAACATTTTAAAGATTCTTTCATCAAAAAACATCGTTTTTAAAATTAAGGAACAAAAACAGTATCATGGTATAAAAAAACATTAATTTGTCTCACACAGGAACAAGCAATCTTCTCCCCCACATTGATTTTATATTACAATTTATAAGAAATTTCTTAAAATATAAAGCTGCATTTTAAGAAACTGACAATGATTTTCTCTGCCTTCTATTTAGAAAAACAGGTTACATCCTTTTATCTTCATTTCCAAGGCAGAGAAGTGGATAAGACCTAAAAATTACCTGAAAGAACAGAAACAAACAAAAAGTCTAAGTCTGCCAAGAAATGATCAATTTAATCATATTAGTTAGGAGTAACTTTCATAAATTATCCATAATCTAATTTTTCAAGAACACTGTTAATAGTTTGCATATTCCCTTCCAGTCTTTATTCTGAGTTGAACTTACATTGCCTATGCAATTTTTTTTTTTTAGAGGTTTTTGCTATAGGGCGTGTGCGCTCGCCAGACAGACAGAGAGAGACAGACAGATAGAAAGCAAGAAAGGGGGGATGGCCATGCCACAATTCCTTCTCCTCCATTTTCCTCTCAAGATCTTGGGCGCACACGCACACGTGCCTGGTGTGAGTTTAAGCCACCGGGTCTGGGACGTGAACCGCAGTCGACTATGTGGGAGTCCAGCGACATAGCCATTACGCTAACTGCTGGTCCCAACATTGCCTGTGCAATTTTAAAACCTACATTTTTGTTTAACAATGTAAGAATTTCACATTTCTTCAGAAATATTTTGTAAATATAGTTTTAAGGAATGCAGATTATTTATCATATGCTATAATTACTTACTTCCCTAATGCTGAATATTTAGCAGTTTTTTTTATTAAAAAACTTTGCAATAAGCTTTTCATGCACAAACATTTGTCTATAGTTCAGATTATGCTGTAGGCATTAACCCAAATATTATTTTGGAGAACTAAAATATATGACCAATTTTTGTTTGTTCGTTTTTGTTTTTTAGATTTTTGCAAGAGGGCATGGGAAATCACAAGACAGGCACACAGATAGACACAGGGAAAGTTAGAAGTCAGCCCTCAGGGGCATGGCCATGCCGCAATCCCTTCTCCTCTATTCTCCTCTCTGGATTTTAAGCACACAGGCACATGTACCTGGCACGATTTTCTAGTTACTAGATCGGGGACTCAAACCCCAGTCAACCATGTGGGATCGAGCACCTTAACAACCATGTCGCCTTCTGGTGATCATTTTTAAGGAATATTTATTATCATGTTTCTTTCCAGAAGAGTTATACCCATCCACAGTCCTCCAGAGAATGTTTTTTAAAAAAATAAAATGAAAAATTAAAAAAAGGCTCCACTAACCATTCAGCAGAATTGGATGAGAAAAGATTCTAATTTTTTAAAGAATTATTTTATTTAACTTTATTTATTTATTTATTTATTTTTAATTTGATGAGAGAGAGAGTCAGAAAGCAGGCCACTAGGTCTAGGATTTAAACTGCAGTCAGCCAGCCATATGAGAGTCTAGCACCCTCAACCACCACTCTACCTGCCAGCTCTGAGATTTTAATTTTAAAAAGTATTAAACTTGAACCATTTTCAAATGTTTATATGCAGACTATATTTCTTCTTTTGTCCTTATTTATAGGAGATATTTGGTTTTCTTTTGGACTTAAACCAATTTCTTAATAGCCTTTTATCTGTTATATTTTCACAACTGTTTTATCCAATTTGCTTTTTAATGATAATTACAAAGTTTTTACAGATTACACATATTTATTTTTAATACAGTAACATTTACCAGGAAAGAAAATTCCCCAAATCTGAATTAAAGCTAACATTCGCCCTCACAAGAGAACTTCTGCTTTTAGGGTTGAAAATCCTTTCCTTGTTTACAAATCAAAAAAATTGCTACTTCTTTTTTCTTCCAGTTTTATTTTAAAGGCAGATCTCTTACATTTACTCTTTAATCCACAGGGACTTAATTCTAGCATGGTAATATAAAGAACAAAGGATAGGTGAAAGGCTGACAAAGATCTTCCCAGGGGCAGGCAGTTAAGAGTATTACCATGATTAGAACCACTATACCCATTATTGTAATAAGCCGTCCATCCTCAGTGTTCCTCTCTCCAGGCACTGCTCCACAGAACCCCCTAGACCAAGGGTTCTTAACCATGTCTAGTTTTCCCCTCCCCAGAGGAATCTGACAGTGTCTACAGACATTCTGACTGCCATAACTGTGAGGAGCCAGAGAGGCCGCTACACATCCTACAATGCATAGGACTGCTCCCACCTCCTAGGACAAAGAATGATCTAGAACCAACAGTCAATAGCACTGAGGCTGAGAAACCCTGACCCAGTCAGTGTATGTTACCTCATTCACTCTCACAACAACCCTAAGATAGTTGTTAATGTCATCACAGATGAAAGACTCGGTCATACATCCTAATAAATGACAGGATCCATATCTGAATACAGGATAGTCTGTCTTGATTCAAGCCTTTGTTCTTAACTACTGTGCTTGAAGGCTTTGGTGAATTCACCAGCAAAATGCCTAGACTTCAGCCTTCTTTCTCAGAAACCTATCAGAGGCTGACCTGTCTCTCGGGGTATGCTCACATTAAACAACCTCACTGATGCCTATAACCAGAATGTCAATTTAGTAACTTAACTTCCTGAATGAAGTATACGGTCAGCATGACCAGCCAGTTCTCTCCCTGCAGGAAAACCACAGAAGTCAAATCAGAATTAAACAGTTGCCTGGTAGGCAGGAAATGGAAAGGAAGAGAGATTGTCAAATCAACTGAATGTTTAATGACAACGGGCTGGACAGTCTACGACATTCACATACACAGTACAGATGGCCCTGCTAATGAGGCTGGGACACTTTAATTAGACTGGCTGCAACTCTCCAGAGAGCACGAGGCCATGTACAGTACTCCTGCAGCTTGGCTCTGTAACTTTCTGTCTCCATGCTAACCACGTAGGCTACACAATTTGTAGAGCCTAGTGCAAAAAGAAAATAAGAGCCTCGTGTTAAAAAAAAGTAAGCCTTTTCAGGGGACAGCAACAGAACAGCTTTAAGCCAAACATACGGCCCTTGTGAGTATGAAGTCGGTCCTAGCTCACAGCATCAGAACATTCAACAAGCTGATGGAGTAGTCTTAAGATATTTGGTTCTTTGAAGTAATTTGTCAAATAAATATCCTCTGACCTATAATGCTGATCTGAAATTTTAATTCACAGAAAACAACCTTAATCCTCTAATTTATAAATTTCTGGCTTCTAAACCCTGGTATAAACGCACATAGAGGGGATGGCAGGTGGCATGATGGTTAAGGTGGCAGGACTCCCACATGACTGACCACAGTTCCGAGTCCTGGACCTGGCAGCTTGCTTTCTCACTTGCTTTCTCTCTCACTGTCTCTCTCTGGTCAACCTTAAACATCTAAAATATAAAAAATAATGACAAGGAATAAAATTTTTTTTAAAAAGTACACAGAGTAAGAATCTGTTGTTTTTCCAAATAGCTTATCAACTGTCTCAGTATTATTACTTAACAGCCTCTTGATTTGTGATACTTACTTTATCACATGGTATATATGTTTTGTTTTTTTAAGCTGTTTCATGGAACTATTTATTGTGCCAATAGTGTAAGAATTTAGTTTTTGGCATTTATGTTACAATTGTTTCACTAGATTAGAATTCATCAATCATCACCTTCTATAGCCAAGTCAAAATAAAGCACTTGCGGCTTTGGAAAGCTGTTGTGGTGCTTTATGGTTCCTTACTGTCATTGAAACTGTTTTCTCTACTGGAACTCCTTCCATATTCTCCTTTCCAAGCCATCTCTCTGTCCAACCTCAACTAAAAAGTTGGCTTAAGGGTCACATCTTGACCTCTCACCTATACAGAGCTAATTTAGGATGTTCTGCTTACTTTTTAAAAAAAATTTACCAGGGGGAACATACATTCCAAGAAGACAGACTGGGGGCAGGGGTGAGAAAGCACCTCCAAAAGGGGCATGGTCATGCCACTATCTCTCTCCTCCATTTCTGCTTTCAGGATTTGGGGCATGGTGCACACACACAGGGTTTGTTTCTCAAGCTGCTGGCTTGAATTGTGCCATGTGGGATCAAATGGCCTCAAACACCGCACTATCAGCTGGCCCAACTTTTGTTTAAGTTAATTCATTATTCTCGTCCATGAGAGAAAGAGACAGAAAAACAGGCACTCCCGACAGGTTTTACACTGTGATCTATCCCCACCCTCAGTCAGCTCCAAAGTACACAAAGAGACCTGGGATATGAACCCAGGACCTTTGCATGTGGGTCTAGCATCACAGAGTACTATATTATCATGATGCTACCAGCTAGCCAGAAACTCCACTTCTGTGCTCATCCCCTGCACTTCAGTACAGTGGGAAGAGCTCATTATGACGATGTACCATATTAACCTCTTTCACATACATTACGATCCGTTTGCCTCTCCAGGTTGAGACTTGCAGCCCTTCAGGGACTCTCTGTATGCTCTTGTCCATCTCTGTGTTTCTTCAGCTCATCCTGCACACTGGTTGCCTCAAATCACAGGCTTTTTTGAGTGAATGACTAACTAATGAACAAACAAACATGAATGGTCCTTGAGGACAGAGATAATCTCTCTTTAACATTTTACAATAGTATACTGGTATTTTAGACCCTTACATGCATGTTAAATGAATGATTAAATGGGAAGTTGCTCTGTGTTAAAATGTCCTCACTACTGGTCCAAGAAATGGGGTCAGAGAGGGTGAGTAAAAAATGAGAGCCTTCGGGACCAGCAGATGGAGAAATGGTTACGTTGCTGGACTCCCAGGTAGTCGACCACAATTCAAGTCCCGGACCCAGCGGCTTGAAACTCACACTAGATGAACGTGCCTGCATGCCCAATCCTGAGAGGAGAAGGGAGGAGAAGGGATTGCAACATGGAAATCCACTCCCCCCCCCCAGGGGGTGTGTGGGGTGACTTCTTGCTTTCTGTCTCTCTATCTCTGTCTCTCCAGTGAATGCACATGCCCTATAGCAAAATATCTTTCTAAAAAATAAAAAAAAAAAAGCATTAAAAATGAGAGCCTTCTGTGTAGTTCATCAAAGGGTATGGTGCCTAGATTAGGAGCTCAGTAAATACTTGTACAATGAATGAATAAAAGGTTTTAGCCCTGAAAGGCCACACAAGCCTAAGTCCAGATAACTTGTAATGTGTAAATGTCTTTCCGACATTTATTTGCCCCATATCTTCTAGGTGATCTAAAATTTTTCTTGAAACTATATACTTCATTCTTCATTTGGCAATTAAAACAATGATGACAGAGCCTTATTATTATTTAAAGAATTAGTTATTTTGTTTTATTTTTGTTTGTTTGTTTGTTTTCTACAGGGCTTGTACACTCACCAGAAAGAGGGAAAGTAAGAAAGCAAGCCACCAGGTCAGGGACTTGAACTGTGGTCGGCCACGTGGGAGCTCAGCACCCCAATCACCACACCACCTTCTGGTCCTATTATTATTTTTTTAAAGGTTTCTGCCATAGGGCATGTGCACTCACCAGCCAAAGAGAGAGGTAGAGAAAGGGAAAGTGAGAAGTCACTCTCCAGAGTAGATGGCCACCCAGTCCCTTCTCCATTCTCCTTTTGGGCACACATGCCCTGCATGATTTTTAAGCAAACCCTATATTGAAGTGTTCCCTGTTAGGTTATAGATACATGTATTCATATACTACACTGATGATCAGAATAGCCCAAGAATTGAAGCAGATTCTCACATTGCAGACAGAGTACTGTGCACTGGTGTAAGAAAATACGAACTATGCCGATGCTGCATCTGTGAGACTTGGCCTCCAATCTTTTCACACACTATATACTCAGTGTGGTAGACAAGGGGTTACATCAACTCCCTATATTTTGTTGCTAACATTTGAAAATCAGGACCATAAAACAACTTTACTGACATGTATAAACAACTCACATTGGCATAATGGCCAAGGCAGAATAAAAGAACCAGTCTGAACTCCACGAGCCACTGGGTCTTCGGCTCTGCCACCGAGTAATGTACACAAGGTACTCCCAGTAAATATTTGTTGAAGGAACAAAACACAAATAAGACCTGTGCAGAATACTGCATGATTCAAAGGCCTACAACCTAGAAAAATAACTGACTTACATCAAATATATAAAAGTTAACTTCCCAACATTCTCAAGGTACTAAGATTTTAGCATACTTATTTAAATAATAATCAGCTTAAAATAAAGCTAGTAAAAAGGCACAGGTGTATTAGACAACAAAGTTCTAACTCACTATAATTAAACTTAGCTTATTGAAGTGGAAATGCTCTTCTACAAAGGGAAAAAAAATACCTTTTATAAATATTAGTTTAAGGCATCCAATTCTCAATCAAGAAAATTGGTTCTTAGGAGGCAAAAAAAAAAAATCTTACTCTTTTTGATATAAAGAACAGATGTATATTCAAGACATAAACAGACATATAGTATATCTTGGATAATAAAATCTCACTGGTAGTTGGGACACTAGACTCCCACATAGCCAGCTATGGTTCAAGTCCCAGACCTGGTAGCTTGCTTTCTCACTTTCTCTTTCTGGACAAATTAAAAAATAATAATAAGTAAAATTAAGTGTTAGAATTCTTTTTAAAAAATCGTATGGGGCAATTACAGGAAAACATAAGACTAGGAGGGATAGCAATAATGAAGAAATATTGAGAAACACTGGAATAAAGTCAAACTGATTATAGCTAAGTGAAGTGGACAAGCACAATGGCAAGTTAATAGGCTTCCCCCTCCTCCATTCATTCACATTTCTGACCAGATAATTTGGTACGTGTCTGTACATTGGTAATGACCTTAAGTTTGATTACACACAGTGAATATATCTGGAGAACATGCCAAAATATGAAAGCTCACATTTAGACCCCAAATCATATTTAAGCAGTAGCTTCACAGGAAGCTTAATTTATCCATTCAAAAACTAGTTTTTTTCAAATGTGGAAAATGATGCAAAGAATAAAGGGGATGATATACATTATAAGTGACGTGTACCTTGTTTTGTATATACATTCTGTTACTTTAAATATTATACATAAATATGTACTATAGGAAAAACATTTTTAGAGATGTTTAACCCAGAAAGCAAGACAGAAATAGGATGATTAGGATAACATTAGTGTCATTACGAAGGTATGTACAGAGTGCTATAAGAGCACAGAGCGGAAGGGGGAACCAGTTTCTTAGAGGACAGAAGGCTTCCAGGTAAAGGGAAGTTACTGAGAAATGGACCAAGTTTCCTGAGAGAAGAATAGACTATTCCCTGTTATAATCTTAGCACCTAAACAGTAACCAGCACACAGTAAATGGTTAAAAAAAAGGTTGAAGAAGTAGTATTGTAATTACAGTTGGCAAGAAACATATATTCTCTTCTTCTTTACTCTCAGATATATAAAAACTGTGTATGTCAGGTTAGACTATATTACATGACAGTAACAAGCATCCCCAAACCTCAATGGCTTAAAACAGCAAGTTTACTTATTGTTGACACAGTATGTCCATCTCAGGACAGTGAGTACTCTGTTCCATGTGGTTTTCACGGGCAGACTGACAGGCTCTACAATTGGAAGCCACCAGTCCCTAAGGCAGTGGCAAATAGCTCACGGGTTTCTAAAACTTCTACTTGGAAGGAATATATACCACTTTGCCAAGAAAATTTATTATAACACCATTTTGTTGGCCCTTAACAGGAGATGTATGTAGAATAAAACCCTAAAATCTACAAATTCCTTTTTAAGCTTTTTCTAAGGTTTACTAATTCATTCCATAAGTAAGAGAAAAAGAGAGAGAGACAGCACCCCTAAAAGGATCTTGATGCTGTGGTCTACCCCACCCTCTCCAGCCTGAGGCAGCCCTAGATCATGGGAATATGGATGTTCAACATGTCCAAGGAGGTCTTGGCATGCAAACACAGAAACTTCGCATGGGTGCTGCATTTGCAGAATGTTGTATTTTAGCTCTGTGCTACTGCCTGACACCCACCTTTTCAGGATTTTTATGTTTTTATAAACAATTTTCCTCCACAGGTATACCACTTTTCTTTAAGTGAAACATAATCAAGAACCACTCATACTTCACAAATAACTGTCCTGTCAGGACACTATTGGGATCCATGTTGCTGAAATAAAAAAGCAAGAAGCAGCAGAGTGCTTCAAACAAGAATCTGCTCGTCATTTTCTATTTTCTTAATTTTTTTAAGTTTATTTATTTATCGATGAATGACAAACACTCTCTATAGGGTCTCCCCATAGTCTTTTCCAGACAATCGGACTCATGCGCCCACTATAGACAGGTCAACCTGGAACTAAACTCTGATTTTCCATATGGCTTTCAACATTGCAGGTGTCATGCTATCAATGCACCACTAAGGCTGGGCCTGTTTTCCTATATTAAAGCCACAGAAGCCAAAGCTTTCTTTAGTCTGTTTCCAAAAAAAGGTGTGAACTTTTCTTTAAAAATACTTCCAAAGGAAAAACAAAACTCCATCTCAGAACCTATAGACATTTGGTAAGTAGATTTTAATTCTGTTTAAAACTTTAGTTACTGACTATGTATCTCAATCACTGGCTATGTCTCCAGTATGTTTTCTTTCCACCACATGCTCTATACCTATACATTCAGCTTGTAGAACATCGGCCACTTTTGAAAATAGTTAACTTATTTATAGCATGGCCCAATTAAAAGTACAAAGCATTCAACAGATTTATAAAAAGAAACCTATCAACATGGAATGTTTCTAAGAGGATGAGTCCAGAACTAAAAGAGCTCAAATATTCTATGTAACCCCACTGTTCATCCATCATGAGTGGCCTATGGGACTCCAAGAAGGGAGGAAATACTATATGAACCTTCAGTACCTTTCATCGTGGGACAGTGATCTGCTGCAGCTTCCGATATGTTTTATGTAAGAATATAAGCAAATTAACAACATACAAGAGCCAAGTAAGATAGGTGCTTATGTTCCAAGGACCAAATTTCTGAGTATATTACAAATATCCTATTCAAAGTAAAGGAGTCTTTAAGACAAGGAGTAAGAACTCACAAAAGATCTAAAATACCATAAACAGGTACAGGGAACAGCAGATGGTGTAATAGTTACATCACTGGAATCCCACGTAGTCAACTGTGGTTCGAGTCTGGACCAAGTGGCTTAAAACTCAAACCAGTGCACTTGTGTGTGTGTGTGTGTGTGTGTGTGTGTGTGTGTGTGTGTGTGTCCAAAATCCCAAGAGGAGAATGGAGGAGAAGGGACTGTGGTATGGCCATACGCCCTGAGAGGGTGATTTCTTGCTTTCTGTCTCTCTCTTTCTCTCAATCACCCTATAGCAAAAATGCCTCTCTCTAAAAAAGAGATAAACAGGTACAATAAAAAGAGCCTGAATAAGAAAATATATTTGGAAAGCCCTAATTTTTGTGTAGGTTTTTGCCATAAGGTGTGTGTGCTTGCCAGAAAGAGAGGCAGTGAGAGGGAAAGTGAGAAATCACTCCCTAGGGAGGGAAAGGGTAGTAGGAATGGCCACATTACAGTCCCTTCTCCTCCATTCTCTTCCTGGGATTCTGGGCATGTACACACACATGCCAAGCATGATTTTCAAGCTGCCAGGTCCAGGACTCAAACCACTGTCTGCCATGTGGGAGTCCAGCACCTTAGCCACCACACCGCTTACTGGCTCATAAATAACCATTAATTTTTTTTTAAGAGAGATTTTTGCTATAGGGCAAGTGTGTGCTTGCCTGAGAGACAGAGGGGCAAAAAGTAAGAAATCGCCTCCCCCTCCCCCACGGGGGGTGGTGGTGGGCATGCCACAATCCCTTCTCTTCCATTCTCCTCTCGAAATCTTGAAACCATTAATTTTGAAAGCTACTAATCATCAAAATTCCTCAATGATACTCTCCAGAACTATTCAGCAGCAGATACTAAGGGAAATCAATTTGTACTAGAGGAATCTACTGTAATAGAAATTATATTTGTACTTTACTTAAAATGTTCTAGTAAGTATTTCTGAGCACTATATTTGATGATTATGGGTTTTAAGAAATTGATAACCAAAGAGAAATCAAAAAAGAATCCTGATCCTTTGGTTGAAAGGCCAACAAATAGCTTCCAAGATTATGTGCAACTGCTCTAACTGTTCAAAAAATGTGATTGTCTCTTGCCATTTATCTTAGTCTGAGACATTGAATCATTTAATCTAAATACATACAAAAGCTAGCTGCTAATAAATGATACAGTCACATTTATCAAAATATAATTATTCCCTTTAGATATAGTAGAGTTAGGGCTACTTAAAGGTTCCAAATAATTTTATTTACTGTTTTTGAGACTAATTATGCTAACATACACATGAGACAATACAATAGAAACAGAAAATTAACAGAGATTCTTCTTTTTTTCCCCCCAGAGACTCTTTTCTATTTTTTTTTTTTTTTTGAGAGAATTTTTTGCAATAGGGCATGTGTGCTCACTGGAGAGACAGAAAGACAGAAACCAAGAAATCATCCCCCAGGGGGCATGCCCACATCACAAGCCCTTCTCCTCTGTTCTCCTCTTGGGATTCTGGGCATGCACGCACATGTGCCCAGTGTGTTTTAAGCCTACGGGTAAAAGATTTGAACTGCTGTCAACTATATCAGAGTCCAGAAATATAACCATTACAATCATCTGCTGGTCCCCAAATTCTTCTAATTTATTAATACATTTTCAAAATAAATACTTGGGACAAGCAGTTGGCGTAATGGCTATGTCGCTGGACTCCCATGTAGTCGACTGCAGTTTGAGTCCTGGACCCGGTGGCTTAAAACTCATGCCAGGCGCATGTGTATGCGTGCCCAAGATACTGAGAGGAGAATAGAGAAGAAGGGATTGCAGCATGGCCATCTCCCCGGGGGGTGAGGGGGGTGATTCCTCACTTTCTGTCTCTCTGTCTCTTTGGGGAGCACACATGCCCTATAGCAAAAACCTCTCAAAAAAAAAAAAAAAAGAAAGAAAGAAAAAAGAAACCACTTGATCAGATGGTTCTAGGACTAGAAATTTGGACTTAAAGATGGCCAAAGTTATAAGAAAATAGTTCAGTCAATTCCTGGCTCTCCAGTTTGGTAACAAAACTTTCAGATAGGGATACTGGAGTTCCAGCTTTCATTTAAGGCTTTCCATGTGTTTACCAGAAGCCTAATTTTTCTGATACTATTAAATATGACCAAATTATGACAGAATAAAATGTACCAATATTCAAAGACTCAAAATATAGAATGCACATTTACAAGGAAATGCAATTCAATCTTGTTTGCTCATTATTTAAAGTCAAAAGAAATAAATGCATGTAAATAATCTAGTGGAATTTTCTTCTTGAAGAAAGCTCCATTTTCATTTGTTTAAAGTAGAATTCATCAGACTTTTTTATATATTTTTTTTCTATGGGATCAAACCACACACCCAAGCTGGGTGTGGTGACACATGTCCCAACTACCAGAAGCTGAGGCAGAACTGCAACACAGTGAAACTCTATATAAAATCAAAGAAAATACTCACCTGTCTTGAAACCTGCTTTTTAAAATAACAACAAAACCTAATAAAATTGTGTGAACATTTTTCTATTTCATTAGATACTCCTATAAAACATAACTTTTATATAGCCATATAGGGACCAGCAGATGTCATAATGATTACGTCACTGGACTCCCATGTGGTTGATCCTAATTTGAGTCCCAGACCCAGAGGTTTCAAACTCATGTTGGGCACGTGTGTGTGTATGTGCGTGTGTGCGCCCAAAATCACAAGAATAGAATGCAGGAGAAGGGATTGTGGCATGGTCATCGCCCTGGGGGATGATTTCTTGCTTTCTGTCTCTCCTCTCTCGCTCCCTCTGTCTTTGCAGAGAGCACACATGTCCTATAGCAAAAATCTCTCTTAAAAAAATAAACAGCCACATAAATATCAGCAGTATACAGGGAAGTTTATTTATTGTTTGTTGCTGAGAATATAGATTTCTTGTTTTTAACTGTCATTTCTTCAGATTATGATCTGAATTGTGGTTTGTGAGTGACAAATGAGTGTAAATGAACTTTTACAGTAACAAGAAAATGATGTTACAGAAAACCAGAGGGCCTAGTGGCTTAGGGAGCCAGATCCCACATGGCTGACTGTGCAGTTTGAATACTGGCTCCAGTGGCTTGAAAAGCACACCAGGCAATATGTGTGTGTGCCCCAAATCAAACAGAATGGAGAAGTGGAAGAAAAGGGATTGCTGCATGACCACACCCTACTGGGGGAATCTTTCTCCCTCTCCTCTCCCTGTTCCCTCTATCTGGTGAGTACATGTGCCCTCTGGCAAATTAAAAGAGAGAGAGAGAGAAAAAAAAGACAACAAAGAATGTAAACTAAACCCAAACAAGAATTAGATATTTTACACCTAATAAATTAGCAAACTCAGTTGATTTTTAATAAATGGAAGTATTAGAGAGGATGCATAGTTTAGAATGAGCTTTCTCATACATCACTAGTAAAGCTCTAAGTTGGGATAGGAATGGGTCTGTTTGAAATTATTGTAAAAAGCCTTGGATTATGAAGAAACCAGACTGTGGCATGAGCATGCGGAAACAAAAGAAAACAAGAAAGTATGCAACCATCAAGCATACAGTACTGTAAGCATACCATGAAGCATAGTGTCAGAGATCAGAGGCTTAAAGAAAAATATAGATTAAAACCTAAAAAGAAAGAAAAGAAAGATCCATCACGCTGAAGGAAAGAGACATCCCCCCAACACTTTTCCTGCTTATTCTTTCAATATAATACACAGCTGGGTCCACCTTACCACATCCTGGTTGGTACCAGCTTTATCAACTTTTCCATTAAAGCCAAACTGGACTTAGTGCAGCCCATGATGGACTGTCTGTATGCCAAGTGTATTCCTTATACACACTGGGGTAAAAGTATCGAGTGGCTCTATGGATCACTAAGGATCCAAGACTTGAATGATTACCATGCACACACAAAGGAACCTATGCAGATGACGGTTTAGTACAGAGAGTAACTCAGCACAAGTGTTACATTGGGGCCACAGTTGACCGAAACCTTAAACGAAGAATCCGGAAGACCCCAGGAGTTCCTATCGTGTACATTTCTAACCACAGATACACCATTGAGCAGATGCCAGATGATTATGGAACCCCTCGGTTCTAATTCTTAAAGGATAAAGTTCCTCTGCCTTTCTTTGACCAAATATTTCTGTTGCCAGTTCATTAAACATGCTGTTTGTCATGAATTATTATTCTGTTCACCTATTTGCTGTGTAATGAGCTGAGTATGGTTAAGTACACTTACTTCTCAATGTTGTTTTGAAAATGTTTGTTTCATTTAAAAAAATATGTATTGTAAAAAGCCTTGAAAATGTTCATGCTCAATTTAGCAAGTGCACTTCAGGTAACCTATTCTGAAGAAATGATAGTTAAAAAGAGAAGACATCTAAATTCCCAGAAACAGTAAATTAAGCTCAATAGCCATATATACTGTTGATATCTACATGCAGTCATTTAAAAAGCATGTTTTACAGGAATACCTAATGACAGGAAAATATTTGCAAAATCTTACTAGGTTATTTTTTTTAATTAATTTTACTCATAATCAAAACTTTTTTGTTGTATACCTTACAGAATCAAACATACTTATATTATCTTGGTAGATTAACTAGAATTACTGAACTTAAGATAAGGCTTTTTGTGAGAAAGCAACAAGCGAAGCAAGCTGTGATCGCTAGTGTTGCTTTCTTCTAAATGCACAACCTTCTGTGAGTCTGGCCTTTCTTCTTTCAGGCTGGCACAGCTCTGCTCAACACCTGTCACACAGAACCATGAGCATGGCTGAAGAACATGGGGATCTTGTAGCAGCCTGGATGCTTTACATCCATAAAGCCAGAATGTGGACTTTGAACTAGTCAGTTCTTTTTTTTTTTTTTCTCTTCCTCTTCCAAGGAAAGATACAATAAATTTTTAGCCAAAGGCATCTGGATCTTTTTGTGAACCCAGATCATCCCAATCTCTCAGGCGACACCTAACAAGCACATACAATCAGGCGCTCAGCTTGAACTTCCCACGAGGTTATTTTCAAAAGAAGGGAGAAGCAGGTTTCATGGCAAGTACCTTGTTTGTATCCACAGAAAATATCTGTGCAATAAGTCTGATAGGATATAGTTTCAGTCTATGAAGATGAAAATAGTCTATGTACGGATCATGGTGATGACTGTACAACAGCGTGAACATACTTAATTTCAAAGAGCCATACACTTAAAATGGTTACCAGGGGGCCCAGTAGCAAAAGGATGAATTAGCTGAAACTGCTGTTTGGCACACTGAAGACACATGGGAGGCCTGGCTTTGATTCCTTGACCACCCAAAAATGCTGAGTTCTGTGGTACATGCCTATAGTCCCAGCTATCTTTAAGTCTGGAGCAAGAAAGCTGAGTTTTGTAGTACATGCTTATAGTCCAAGTTACCTATGAATCTGAAGACATAGTTAGACCCAGACATTAAAAAAAAAAATCCAGGGGCCAGCAGGTGGTTAAGTGATTAAGGTGCTGGACTCCCACATGGCTGACCAGTTTGAGTCCCAGACCTGGTGACTTGGAAATCACACCATGTGCATGTGCGCGCATGCCCAAAATCTCAGGAGATGAATGGAGAAGGGACTGCAGGATGGCCATCAGCCCTGGGGAGTGATTTCTCACTTTCCCTCTTATCTCTCTTTCTGGTAAGTGTACATACCCTATGACAAAAATTAAAAAAAAAAAAAAGATTAACATACTAAATTGTATTTTTAAAATTATTTTATTTAACTTTATTTACTTTTTAAAATTTGATCTTTTTTTTAAGAGAGAGAGAGAGAAGAGGAGGAGAGTGGGACGAGCAGTTAGCGTAATGGCTATGTCACTGAACTCCCATGTAGCCAACTGCGGTTTGAGTGCCGTACCTGGTGGCTTAAACTCATGCTGGGCGCGTGTGCGTGCGTGTCCAAAATCCCGAGAGGAGAATGGAGAAGGGACTGCGGCACGGCCATCCTCTCTGGGGGGTGATTTCTCGCTTTCTATCTCTCTGTCTCTGTCTTTCTGAGGAGTGCACGTGCCCTATAGCAAAAACCTCTCAAATAAATAAATAAATAGAAGAAGAAGAAGAAGAGAGTGAGAAAGTAAGCCATCAGGTCTGGGACTCGAAACATGGTCAGCCATGTGGGAGGAGTCCAGTGTCCTTAAGTACCATACCACCTGCCAGCCCCAGTTGTACGTTATTTTTAAAAAACAAATTGTTTAAAAATGGAAAATGATAAATATATGCATAAATACAAGAGATTATAAATACAAATTTTTCTCTTCTCTTAATGTCTTTAAAATACAAGATTTCATAAAGCAGGAATTGTTGGTTTATAATATGTGTAACATGTAGCCATCACACAGTGGGCTTACAGTCTACCTTCCTAATTTCCTCCTAGTCCACACACGTTTTAGTAAGGTACCTATCATTAAATGCACCTATCCCCTGAAAGAGACCATCTCTCAGTTGCTTCCTGGATAATGATCAAGACAAAAGGGATGGGGAGGACTATCGGACTTACTTCGGGATTTCAGGATTCCATCCTGATCAATACTTGGGATGACACATTTGCTAAGTTTGCTGACCAAAATAATAATAATAATAATAAATTAAACTTTTGGGGTACAATGTGATGTTTTGATCTATGTATGCATTATAGAAAGAGTCAATCAAGCTAATTAACATACTTATTCCCTTGCCAATTGATCCTTTTTCGTGGTGAGAACATTAAAAATATATTTTAGCAGTTTTGAAATACACATTACTAAATGTGATCACTTTTAATACATGTACTACAATATATCAGTCCAACTTATTCCACAGTCTAATGAGACTTCTTCCTGTTTAGTCAACATCTCCCCTTCTCCGTCCTTCCCTGTCCCCCCCAAGACTTTGATAATCACCTTTCTACTCTCTGAGATTGACTCTTTTTTTTTTTCTAATTTGCCAGAGGATTAGAAACATGTGCTCTCCAGAGAGACAGAGAGAGAAAAAGCAAGAGAAGACCCCCAATGGAGCATGGTCATGCCACAATCCCATCTTTTCTCTTTCTTTTTGGGATTTTAGACATACACACACACACGCTTAGCATGTTTTTCAAGCTGCGGAATCTGGGACTTGATTCACGTGGTCAGGAATGTGAGATACAGCCACCTTAACCATCAGGTCACAGACTGACCCCAAATTGACTTTCTTAGATTCTACATATACACGGGATCATATAGTATTTATCTTTCGTAAGGCCAACAGGTGGCATGATGGTTAAGGTACTGGACTCCCATATAGCGGAATAGAGTTCAAATCCTGAACCTTGAGTTTTCACTCTCCTCCCCACCACCCTGTCTTTCCCTGGTGAGCACATGTGTCCTATAGCCAATTTCAAAATAAGAATAAAATTAAATTAAACAATTATTTTAAAAGTAATTATTTATTTAATGTTATTTATTATCATTATTTTATTTATTTATTTATTTTTGAAGTTGACCAGAGATGTAAATTAGTACAGCCATTTTGGAAAATAGCATGGAGGTTTCTTGAAAAACTAAAGATAGAATCATTGTATGATTCAGCAATCTTGTTCTGGGTATATAGCCAAAAAAAATGAAAGAGGTATTTCAAAAACGTATCTATACTCCCATGTTCATTTCAGCATTACTCACAATAGCCTGGATAGGGATGCAACCTAAGGAATAAATAAAATGGAGTATAAATACACGATGGGGTACTATAGTCTTTAAAATTCTGTCATTTGTGACAACATGGATAGAACTAAATGACAAAAAAAATTAATAATTCCTCACCATGTACAGAATAAAACTCAAACTCTTATCATGCCAGGTCCCCTCCCCAGTGACCTGATCTGAGCCTTTATTTGGAGCCTCTCCTATTACTATAAAGAGCATGGATTCCAAACCTTATTCAGGTAGTCACAATTCCTCGAGTACCATATTATCCTACATGATTTGCTTAACTTAGAAATTCATTCCTCCCACTACCCATCCCCACCTATTAAAATCCTACTTTTTGCTCAAAACTCTGCTTAAATGCTCACATCCTCACTGACACTTACTCCAAAACCAAATACACCCATTAGGATTAAGTGCTTTCTTCTAAAACACAGAATAAATCTTATTTACCATGTCTCTGTTTCAGTAAAATCTCATCTTATGTGGGGACTAAATTCTAATCACAATATATGAAGCAGAAATACCCTAGAGTCAATGTTATTCTTGAAACTCTTACAGGAAGCCATTGCTGGAGACTGTCACATGGTTCCACGAGAAGTCCAAAATGGTGGGCTTTCCATCATCACAACTGATATTTTTTCCCTCCTATTACTAGAAATTACTGCTAGCTTACCTTTAGGAGTTTCTGTGCTGTATGGAAAACGACCTTTAAAAGGCTAGAAATGCTCACACTCTTGAGAGGCACAGGCAGTAATCAAATAAGCCTTGATTGCTTGACTCAAGTGATTGGCAGGAATGGTAAATTCACATCTCACCCACTGGAGGCTGTAAGCTTGCTGAGTAGAGTATGCATACAGCTCTTCAGCACTTGTGCTTTCTGTAGAATGTGTACAGTGGATTTAGGGAAGGCACACCCATAAAGCTGCACCTATGGGAGAGTCATGGTGCACATCTGGCTACTTAGGGCTTGGGCGCAATCTGTACCTTACTCATTTCTAGCTGTTTCATAAAATGCATATGGCAGTGTCCAGCAAGCAGTGCATTAGGAGTAAATGTTTCACGACAGCACAACCAACCAGATATTAAGCTGTCTCTTCTATAACTTACCACACTGTAATCATTTCAAAAACAAACTTTTTTATGCACACACACAAACTGTCTTCTTATAAATTAGAAACCCTTACAAGTCTAAAAGGTTCAATCTGACTTTGAAGTGCAACAATTTTGCATAATATAAATGAAACAGGCAATGGACTGCTATTAATGGTATGAAAATAGCATCAAAGAACAGCTCCTAAGACAAAAGATGACAGTGACCTTTAGCCTCCCAGTCTCTCTCTTTGAAAGATGTGTAGTATGAATGTAAAGAATTATTTCTTCTTTGACCTTTTTTCTTTAGTAGCTAGATGAACAGATATGCAAGATAATGGTCCATTCTTTTGAAGAGAAGCAACAATTGTCTGGTATTGTCACTTCTTGTCATTCTATGTGAAGTATTATTCTGTCATAAATAGTAATGTTTCTCAACAGAGAAAGACATCCAAATGGGTCACCTGCAGTTGCGTAAGGCAGGTGGTGAAACAGATTTGTGTTTATCTCACACAAGGAGCTCAGGGCTTGCAGCTGATTTGCAAATGTCTCCTTAGGCTTGAAAGGAAACTCAATGAGCCGAGAGAGAGAGAGAGAGAGAGAGAGAGAGAGAGATACTACCTTTGACAAAGAAAGACAGAGGGCTTCTTTGGGTCATAGCCAGTCTAAACCAAGAACCAGCTAGCAGACACAATTCTACTCCATCAATATGAGACAGCCAAAATTAGTCCTAGGAGAGGTCAGGGTTCCTGAGCCCTGTATCATAATAGACCCCAGAGGGGCAGACAAGACAGTGTCAGGTCTATCCAGGATACTTGGGCTACCAAACCTCTTCTGGGATTCTAGGGGGCTTGAATCACAGAAAAGGTCAGATGGTTGACATCGAGTCATCACATTCCCCACCAAATGGAGATAAAGTTGCCTAAAGCAAGAGAATCAGAGGCAAGGGCTGGAAAGAACCTTAACAGTGTTCCAGACCCTCTCCAGTTGCTCCTAAGTATAACCGCACTCCTGCCCTTTTTGCGGTATGGCGATTCAGAGAAAGCAACACCAGACCTCTCTCTCAATAACTTTGAGGTTTTAACTAGACTGTGAAAATGTGTTTTAGTCCCTTGTAATGAGAAGGAATTCAGAAATTAACAGGAACACTGGTTCAAGATGATCAGGAAAACAAGATGATAAAGGTTCAACCAATTACCAAAAACGACTAAGAATAAAACCAGTAAGTTTCATTGACAAAGAAGAGGTATTCGCAAAGTAACAAGTTCAAACTCTAGTGGAATTACAACCACAACAACTCAGAAGTCATGTATGGTTCTCACGGGAACACCCAGAAATGTTAATCTGTTTATGTATGATATTGGTCAGGAATGTAAATAATAAAGATGGTCTGCAAAATTGAAATTATTCTCTTCTACCAAATTTGCTGAAGAAGAAATTTGCAGAACAAAGTAAGGTTAGTCTTAGGTCTTCAGTTTAGCTTTTGTATTGCATGGATTTCAGAAACACTCCCTAGTATTTTTAAAAGTAGCTTTTTAAAAGAAGTTTATTTATTCCAGGAGTGAGAGAGACAAAAAGACAGACAGTATCCCCACCAGGGTCTAGATGCTAAAATCCACTCCCAGCTTCAGTCAATCCAGGATCACAGGCACAAGTGTACCCGGGGTACTCAAAAGGGTCTCTGGACATGAACCGCAACCTCCCCCCATGGGACTGCCTTGCAGAGTGCACGTTTTATTAACAGGCCAACACTGAGTCCCTAAATAGCTTTACTGTTTTTTTTTTAAATAAAAATATACTGTAAATAATTCATTAGTAAAATACTAAAATTTTATCATTTTTTATTTTATTTAATTCCATTCATTATTATTATTTTTTAATTTAACCAGATGGAGACAGAGAGAGAGAGAGAGAGAGAGAGAGAATGGCAAAGCAAGAAAGAAAGTCACCAGGTCCGGGACTCAAACCACAGCCCACCATGTGGGAATCCAGCGCCTTTAACCACTACACCAGCTGTCAGTCCCTCAAATTTTATTTTATTATATACAAAAGGCTCTGAAATGTGTTTTGATCTAGCACAACTGATACATGGATGCAACTTTTACTGACTGACCATTTAAATGTAGCTCTGGTTGGTGCTTATGAGGAAGGCATGTACTAAACAGGGTCTATTAACCTGCAACTCAGTATATAAATTCAACTGTTAAGGCAGGAATACACTGGGTCATCAGGAAAATCCATCACGGTTTTCCCAACAACCCAATAAATTATCATCTATGGCTATATAGAGAATGACTGATTTGCAATATGGAGGAAAGAGCACAGGACTCAAGACAGACTGAAGCAGCCATGTTTCTACCTCCCATTTAATTATGTGAGCTTTGCACATTACTAAGCCTTATGAATCTCAGTCTGCCTCAACTATAAAAATGTAGCTACTAAGACCTACTTCTGGGACCAGCAGATGGCATAGTTGTTACATCACTGTATTCTCACATGGCTGACCACGGTTTGTGTCCCAGGCCCGGCAGCTTAAAATTCACGCTGCATGCATGAGCATGTATGCCCAAAATCCCGAGAGGAGAGAATGGAGAAGGAACCGCGCAGTGACCATCCCCCATGGGGGTTGATTTATCGCTTTCTCTCTGTCTCTCTGTCTCTCCAGTGAGTGCACGTACCCTATAGCAAAAATCTCTCTTAAAACAACAACACTACTTCTTAGAGTTGTTAGAATTAAATAAATAAATGAGAACTGTGTAAGAATCCACAAGGAATAAACCTTGAAAAATAAATGAATATGTTTGGCTTAAGCTGTCAAGAGACACACCATGAAGTAGAATCAGTATTTGCACTGGCCTATGAATGAGACTGTGAGCCTTTGCAAACACCATTCCCCTTCCTGGGAAAGTGCTCCTCTTCCTTCACCTCTCACTACTCTTCTTTGGTCTTGGTCTTTGTTAAAATATCACCTCCTAGGAGACAACGGAGTAGCTGTTCAAGATGACTGTTTAGGACACCTGAATGGGGTTCTGGTCCCTATAAAAGGTAGTGAAGAAAAGCCCAAATTCAGAGAGCCATGTCTCGTGCTCAAACTTTGCTCTCCTGACAAGCTGTGGGTTCCTTGGACCCATTATTTAACTTCTCTGTGTCTCAGCTGTCTTATCTATAAACTGGAGATAAGAAAAGTATCTTATTTAAAATGCTGAGGAGAGGATTACATAGCATATTTTAAGTCAAGGAATGTTTTGACTACAGTAGGCAGGCACAGCCTGGCTAGATGGGAATTTTTTGTTACTAGCAACAGAAAACGGCGTTACAAAGTAATTGAGTGTAGGTTCTTCAGGGCCTGAAGTCAAATATCAAATTTAAATGTACAGACTTGATCACATGTGATAAGTGAGATGTCATGACATAGATGAATAACAGATGAACAAGAGAAGACAACTAATGCAAGAGTCATTACTTCGCATCGCTATAGCAATCTAGGTGTGTAGGACCTGGAGTGGTGACAACAAAAACAGAAAGTAAGGAGAAGCAACCATGTAAGTCAGCATTAATCCAGGAATGGACTAGATAGGAGGGCAAGGTTACAAGTGTATCTATTAACAATTTAATGAACAGATACCACTTCTATGAAGAACTCCCTGTTGAGTATCAGAAACAAATGTTCCTGGGAAAACAAATGTAAGTATTCATAAGTATTAGTGAGGACAAGATTTTGACTTTTTTCTGTTCCAAAGTGGTTTCCCGGGGGGACTGGGAGAGTCATGCCTACAAACATTTACAGAAGCCTACAGAACAGACCATTGAGAGTGGGACGCTACATCCTGTCCCAGGCATAGTAAGCCTTCTTATCTCCTAGAGTAAAGCACAGACATTCTTTCACTGATTTTTTTGAGAAAAAGAGACTTGTGATTTTCTTTAATCAATTACTAATCTAAGAATTTCTAACTCATAACCTATAAGCCTCTGCTTTCAGACTTGTTTGGGCAGGTCCTCACCCCAGGAAACAAGTCTCTTTCTCTGGGCTAATCACTCAAATTCATCCTTAGAAACAAACTGCATGAATTATTATCTACAGAGTTGGTTAATTCTGTCAACATTAGCAAATTAAAAGCAATTTATTTTAATTGCCAGAGGAAACATGTGTTCACCAGAGAAGAGAATGTCCTCTCAGTTTAGCAAGGTCAAATATAATCCCTTTTCTTCCACGTCTCTGTCCTGCCAGGATTCTGAGCCCTCACATGCATGTGCCTGGCATGTTTTTCAAAAGAATCTGAGATGTAGTTCCCTATGCACAAAACTTAACTACTTAGCTACAAGGTCAGCCCCAAAGAAGCAAAAGTATTTTTAAAATAACATGAAGGTCAGGGCCAGCAGGTGGCATGGTGGTTAAGGGCGCTGGATTTCCACATGGCTGATCACAGTTGAAGTCCTGGACCTGGGGCTTGTTTTCTTACTACCCATCTCTCTCTGTCCCTCTCTGGTCAAATTAAATAAATAAAATAAATAAAAATAAAATAAAGATAATTCTTTTAAAAAAACATAAAAGTGAAATTTATTGTTTTTATCATATGGAATACAGAGGTAAATTCTAGCACAGTACACATAACATACCAATGTTATACAAAGAAAAATTTGGGAAAGTAACATGTTATACTTTTTATACTTAATACTCTCAAGATCGTATCTTTGAGACTATTTCCAGTTATACTACAAGTATTCACTTTCTTCCACATTTGCCTGAATGCTAATTTCTTTTTTTTTTTTTTTGAGAGGTTTTCGCTATAGGGCGCATGCGCTTGCCAGACAGACAGAGAGAGACATAGAGACAGAAAGCGAGAAATCACCCCCCAGGGGGGATGGTCACGCCGCAATCCCTTCTCCTCCATTCTCCTCTTGGGATCTTGGGCACGCACACACACGCGCCCAGCGTGAGTTTTAAGCCACCGGGTCCAGGACGTGAACCGCAGTCGACTATGTGGGAGTCCAGCGACATAGCTATTACACTAACTGCTGGTTCCCCTGAATGCTAATTTCAAACAATAATTACAACAAATATGGCCTTCTGGTGAGAAAAAAGTCAAATACCATTTATAAGGAAATCAATTTGGTTCCTCCACCTGCAGTTCTATCTTTCACTGAAAACGATTAAGATAGAAAACGTATAGAAGGGAGGAAACCAATGGTTAATCAGCCCTTTCTAGGTTGTCAAGCACAGCTAGAGCCTTGTGCTCACTTAATCCTTAACCCTGACAGCAACTTCAGGAAGCAAGACATTCACCACCCAATTTATAAATGAAGACATTAGAACTCAGAGTTCATAGCTCATGAATGAAGGAGCACTGAGATTCCTTTTTTGGGAGAGAGTTTTCTTGTTTTGTTTTTGTTTGTTCATTATAGGGAGCGAGTGCTGGCCAGAAAGACAGAAAACAAAAAATCACCCCCCAGGGGGATGGCCACACCACAATCCCCTCTTCTCCACTCTCCTCTTGGGATCTTGGGCACACACGCACATGCTCCCAGCATGAGTTTAAGCCGCTGGGTCTGGGACTCAAACCACGGTCGACTACATGGGAATCCAGTGACATAGCCATTACACCATCTGCTGGTCCCGAGCACTGAGATTCTTACCCAGGTCTTCTGATGGCAAAGTACTGGAATTGCCCCGCACACTGCCCAGTTACCTGGAGCTATATAAAACCACAGGATACTACTAACAGTCAGAAAGGTGAAAATCATTCATCATTATCTTAAAGTACCTTCTCCAAACACAATCTGTTATACCAAGAATAAACTATGACGTTCTTGTATTTATTGTTTTCACAAGATTATCAGCTTCATGGCAGCAGAGAGCTGCTATGTCTTGCTCCCCACAGTATTGCCACAGAGCCACAGTAATTAAGATGTTAAGACATTTACGATAAAAAGCTGTATACAAGGAGCCTGCCAGGTGGTGTGGTGGTTAAGATGGCTGGATCCCACATGGCCAACTGTGTGGTTCAAGTTCCAACCCATGGCTTGAAAAACACACTGGGTGCATGTGCATGCATGCCCAAAATCCAAGAGGAGAATGGTGCAAAGGGATAGTGTGGCCATTCACCCAGGTTGAAGGGATTGATTTCTCACTTTCCCTCTCTCTGTCTGTCTCTGGTGAGTGCACACACCATACAGCAAAACTGAAATTTACTGTTGTTAAAGATAAGGAAGGTAGAAATTATTTCAAACTAAAATGAGAAAAGTTAGCACAATAATCATCTCTCACCCCTCCCCCTTCCATGCTCTCTTCCCTTGGCCCTTCCTCCTCACTTCATCCTTCCAAATCATCTTCGAGTATTTCATATATCACTTTTAGACTGCTTAAAGGACTCCTCTCATCTGTTTCTATTGGGTCACCAGAAAAGTTGTGACACATTTTTGCACTGAAAAACACAGAAAACTGTCATGACTTTTCCAACAACCTACTAGGTTAAACAGATACAACCAGGTCTTTCTATTTTTCATAGGCTCATAATTGAAAACATACTTAATAATTATATTTCTGCAAACATGACGTACTCAGTTCTTAGTGTCTTCCTTGAGTGTAACTATATTATTAATCTCCTATTTGGCTTGAAGTCATTTGAAAAACTATATAGACAGTAGTCATAATATAAATTAAATCCATTTTTTTCCTGCATCAGGGTTCCCCCCACCTTCTCCAGGAAGAAAAAAATGAGCAATAATAAACTTAAACTATCTTGGCTGAAATGCAAGCAAATAATTTCTAGAAATGAAATTAGGTCTATATATAAACAAATAGTTTACAATATATCTAAGTATTTTATTTATGAATTTATGTGGTAGCATATCTTCAGATTTTTAACTGAAAAAAGGAAGGGAATAACACTTAAATTTAAATAAAAATCCATTTGAATCACTCAAATTGACTGGTAAAACCACTAAAATGTAAACTATTTTATAATTTGGGGGGTAAAAATTTGAAGGATGAATTGATTAAAATACAAAGAATGCCTTCTTTATAAAGAATACCTTTAACATTGTTATTACTAAACAAAAACAATTTTAAGTGTTTCACCTATAAATGTTTATATAAAAAATAAACCTGGCACTAGAAACTCAGCAACTGCTTTCTTCATACTTTCTAGAAATCAAGCATAAAAAAATATGTAATCAAAATTCAGCATAGGGGACCAGCAGCCGGTGTAATGGCTATGTCCCTGGACTCCCATGTAGTCGACCGCGGTTTGAGTCCCAGACCCAATGGCTTAAACTCACACCGGGAGCGTGTGCATGCGTGCCCAAGATCGCGAGAGGAGAATGGAGGAGAAGGGATTATGGAGTGGCTATCCCCCCTGGGGGTGATTTCTCACTTTCTGTCTCTCTCTGTCTTTCTGGAGAGCACAAGCGCCCTATAGCAAAAACCTCTCAAAAAAAATTCAGCATAAAAACTGTAACAGGCAAAACAGTTATAAGTGGTTTGATTTTGTTCTACAGAATATTCACAATTACACACATGATTTGGCTGTGAAATTTCCTCGATTTTTAGAGTTCTACTAGTCCATACTCGCACTGAACAAAATGGTCAAAACTAAGTTTAACTCAATATTAAAGAATAAGTTAATAATATTAAAAATAAAGAGAAAATGACCTTGGGTGTGTTAAATTCATTGTGCCTCAGTTCTTGCTTCTGTAAAAAGGAGATAAAAGGAAAGGCTCTTTCAAATAGCATGGCAGTGATTCTCATAGGTCATCATGGAGAAAGCCAAGTTGAGAAACAGCACTTGGCTGTATATACTGCAGTTAGTAATTAGACTACTATAGATATATATATATATAAATATAATTAGACTACTATAGATATATATATATATAAATATAATTAGACTACTATAGATATATATATATATAAATATAATTAGACTACTATAGATATATATATATATAAATATAATTAGACTACTATAGATATATATATATATAAATATAATTAGACTACTATAGATATATATATATATAAATATAATTAGACTACTATAGATATATATATATATAAATATAATTAGACTACTATAGATATATATATATATAAATATAATTAGACTACTATAGATATATATATATATAATACAGAGAGAGAGAAAGATAAGAGAAGTACCCCAAATGGGGCATGTTCACATTGGCAATCCCTTCTCCTCCTGGGGACTTAGGCATGCACGCACATGACTCGGCATGAGTTTTGAGCCATCTGGTCCTGAGTTTCATGCCATTAGGTCCAGGACTCGAACCACAGTCAGCCATGTGGTAGTCCAGTGACATAACATATACACCATTTGCTGGTCCTGAAACATTCTTAGAATACATTAAATAACCCCTCTCATATAAATGTGCTGAAGAAAGGCAAAGCAATACCTGATTAGGACCACAAAATCTGAATAAAGTAAAAATACCAAATAGAAAGGTAACTTGAAAGTAGACGTTTATTTTTAAAAAGCCACAAGAGCAGCTCTGGTAAGTGTAAGTTTTCCGTTTCTACTGCAGATTACCACTCAGCAACTTTCTGAAACTGAGCACATCTGGAGAGTCGCTGCTCAGAAAATACCCTCGCAGCATAAAAGTCATTACAATCTGCTGTGCTGGTACAATATTACTCAATGTTATGCGATGAGAATACTGAACTATCTACATCTGTTTTGAAATAGGAGATGTAACTTGGAGTTCTGTTTTTAAATATTTAAGGAGAGTCAGTTCTACCTTTTTTGGTGGAGGTCCAGGAAGATGATAATATTCACAATTCCTTGGAACAGGTCTAACAATACAATTCTTTAATGCTGCTTATGGCCTCTCAAGTGACATGCCTGGCTTACGCTATCCCTGTATTATACCTACATAAAATGTTTGGGCATCCCATCCGTTCTAGTTAATACTTCCTTACTGCGCATTCTGTTTTTTCTTTGACCTCATTCAGAAATGTACTTCTTTCTCAGTTCACTCATTAGGAACCTCACAGTCTAATAGAAGGAGTCATGTGACAGCAATCAAAGGAGATGTAGTAGTAAGAGCAACCAGAGCCCGCGCTCCAGACCTGAATGGCATCCAGAAAGAAAACAAGGATGCAGAGGGAAGGGCGTGTGGATGGTGGTGAGCTGCAGCGGGGCTAGGCAAGAGAAGCCTGTGAGCATCCCAAATAATAAACAGGCAGAAGTAACTGCGCGTGGATCCTGGCCTGGGGCAGGGTTGCCACACACGCCCGTTCTACTCCAAGGGGGCACTATTCACCCACACTGCAGCCTGTTCCGACAAAATGCAAAAGCAGGACCAATAAGGTGTGTGTGTGTTTATTAATTAATCAGTTCTTTCAGATAAATTTGTATTTTCTCTTAATAGAAGGATTTTCTGAAAACTTTCACATCTCACGTATTAAGATCACACCAAGGCCATGTCACCTAAGTCATAGCAGGCCAGAAAGATACATACAGACAGCAAGAATATTTGGAAACTACCATGAGAATGGACATTGCGGCGACAATTTCATATTTCTGCAAAAGTGCTGGCCTGCAATGGACTGGGGAAACAATCGAACGGAAAGCCTTGTCCTTCACGCAGAGAGTTTGTGCCCTATAATCAGAACCGAAGTCATAATTTAAGAAATGATTGCGATAAGTCCCAATGTCCCTTCTATCTGCTCATGTCTAAATCCCCCTGACTCCCACTCCCTCCCGCAGCTCCAGAAACAGTGTTCCAGTAATCGGCGTGTACAAGGTTCCGGGGCCTTTTTACCTGCACACCATCTTCCAAGGCCCTCTGCGTTTACTGGCACAACTCCCAGCGTGGAGTCTGAGGACACTGTGGGAGCAGGAGGATACTCTCTCTCTTAACCTGCCCCAACTGGAACAGTTGATCATGTTGTTGTTAGGCTATCTTCCTTTTTCCCTTCCCTGGAGAGCTCAAAGAGAACTCTGGAGTCTTAGCAATTTAGTTCAAAAGATCATCTTATTTCCCACTATCCTTGAGACGGTTTATCAACATTCCTGGGCCTATCAAAAGAGTACCAGAGACTCCACACTTCCGTAATCTCCACTGGGCTCTGATTCCCACAGCACATTGAGCACACAAGCACAGGGCAAGTAAATCAGCACCATGAGAGTTCAAGAGTCTGGAGGAGAGGCTAGCACCTGGAGGTGAGACCACAACAGCACCCGTCCACTCACTTAATTGCACTTGTAACAGTTCAGAGGGAATTGTTTTACTATTACTGGGCACAGAGAGAGAACCAAGTGCATAAAGCAGCCTGGAGCCTCTACATGGCTTCCATCCCACCTGAGGGAGAAACCTGGGCCCAGGGCCCAGGACTGCACCAGGCACCTCAGAGAACCTCTCTAGGTCCCACCCTCCCTTTCTCTTCTCCCTTCCCTCGCCTAGTGCTGGGATGTCTTACTTCATCCTGCTGCCTCAGTCCAACCGTCTGTTTGGACTCCTGATTTCAGCCTCACGCTGGGCATCATCTTTCTAACTGCTTCCCCATGTCCAGCTTTGCAGTCCACAGGCTCCTTCCAACCCACCTCATCACCTGGCCCACGCTCTTGGCTGCCTTGCCTATTCAGGAGACTCTGGACAACAGGCTAATATGGTGAAACTGCACAGCAAACTGTTATGGATTACCTACTGTTTAATCGCTGCAATAATCTTGTGATTGTTTTGTATCTGGAGAAATTAAGCCTTAGAAAGCTTTCTAAGGACACACACATACACACACACACACACACACACACACACACTCACCTTTAATAAGAGAATACGTGAGTAGCAGAGCTCGTGCTCCAACCCTGGCCTATTATTAGGTCATTGGGAAAGTCATGGCATATTTTTCTTTTTTTTTTTTTTTTCTATGCAAAATGGCACCATGGCTTCCTGACAACCCACCAGAATCCAGAACCTACACGGTCTCCCTGGGAGAGCAAACAATAACTTTGAAAGCAATGGTAAATTAAAGTCAGAAATAACTCCTGGCCTGAAGTCCTCGCTGTTCATGGTCATGGGCATCTGCTTACTACATGCCACAGGTGCTTAATAGCAGAGGCAAAATGCACAGCAGCACACTGTGGAAGTAGGTTTTATACAAGATGCTGAACAAAAACAGCTAGCTCTTAGTGATAAAGCAAAAACACTCCTTTTTTTCCTCATAAAACCCACATTACAAAATGTAAAGACAAGCTCAATTGACGCCCTTCCTGTGAGCGAGGGCCTGGTAGAACTCTGTTGTCTTCCTTTCACTTTGTGGATGTTATGGTCTTCACCACACCATGAGTCATAACCAGCTTCCCTGCTAGACTGAAAACTTCTTAAAGGTTGTATCATACTCTTCTTACATTCCTACCACTATACCTGACACACAGTCAGGACTCAGTCAATGTTTGCTGAGCAAATTTGTAAATTAGTTAGTTAAAATCTAATACTATTCTCCCAATTTGCATCATCAAAATTGTTGGTTACCACGCTCAAATTGTTTATATCAAATGAAGCTTATTTCAAGAAATAAAATATGAATGTATAATAACTTCTCTCATAATGGTAGATTACTTTGATATTATAAGAATGACACCTGGAAAAAATAATTGGGGGATTAAAAACTCTTATCTTCAAATAACTAAAACTGAAAACAATGAATACCAAGGCTACATAATATTTTCAAAACAAAAGGAAGCATATGTTCCCTGAATCAAGGAAGCATATGTTCCCTGAATTAGATTCAAGACAAAACCTGAACTTCTGTTATTTCACTATTCTCTTAAAGACTAATCATTTTTTGTTTTGTGTGACTGTACTGAGATTTTCTTTTCTTTCTTTTTTTTTTTTTTTTTTGCTATAGGGCACGTGCGCTCGCCAGACAGACAGAGACAGAGAGACAGAAAGCAAGAAATCACCCCTTGGGGGGATGGCCACGCCGCAATCCCTTCTCCTCCATTCTCCTCTCGGGATCTTGGGCACGCACGCACACGCGCCCGGCGTGAGTTTTAAGCCACCGGGTCCGGGACGCAAACTGCAGTTGACTACATGGGAGTCCAGCGCCAGCCATTATGCTAACTGCTGGTCCCCTGAGATTTTTTTAAATGTCACTTTAAACAGTGGGGATGTGAGATTTAAAAACTAAGTTTTGCCTCTGAATTATTCTAACTGCTAGTTTACAGAAAATTATAAAATTTTAGCTCTATTAAAACATACTGGGTCAGCCTGTAACCTGGTGGTAACAGGAACTGGATCCTACATGGCCAACTCTGTGGTTCTAGTTCCAGACTCTATGGCCTGAAAAACTATGTAAAACCGATGTCTTACATCCACGTCTAAAATCCCGAAAGAAGAGAAACACGGAGAAGAGACTGTGGTATGACCAGGCTCCATGGGAGGTTCGTTCTCACTTTCCCTTTCTCCCTGTCTCTGATGAGTGTGCGTGCCCTCTGGCAAATTAAAACACACACACACACACACACACACACACACACACACACACACATTCAATGCTCTGTTATGGAAAAAAAAATTGAAGAGTGGTTTATTATCTACATGAGGAAAGAGAACTAGCAAATTCATAATTTGGAGTTCAATTTTCACTTCTATTATAAGAAATAACTACTTACTAGTGCAAGTAACAGTTAGTGTCAGTCCTCGAAAGCAATACTAAATGCCAGTACAAAGATTTCAATCGGCCGTCAGTAGGGCATATTGACCAGATGGTAACTCTGCCTGTGCTGCCTAAGAACTCCTAACGGAATATGGGGAGCTGTTTCCTTGTTGGGGAGAACCGTCCAAACTCTAAAAAAGCACATTTTACATTTTGAAACTTTCAGGATGTCCATTCATGAAAGACAAAAGAAAAAGAGGAACCTGAGCCATGACAATTAAACACAATTCAAAATCCTTAAATGAGCTTGAATTTTAAAAAGAGACAGAGAAGACACACTAGGACAACTGAGGAAATTTATATTGTATAAAAGATAATTGTACCGCATTAAGGTTAAATTCCTTGAGTGTTATATTAGAAGAATGTCATTATTCTTGGACAATAAACACGAAATACTGAATTCCTAAAGGATTCTGTAAAAAATACATGTATGTCTGCAGAAGAGACTGTGCAAAATAATAAAACATTAGCAATTAGGGAACGTAGATAAAGGCGCTCACTGAACTATTCTGTAAACTGCACTATGAGCAGAGCTAGTTCCAAAATAAAATTTTAGGATTAAAAAAAAATTGGAGAACAGTCTGACCTCATGATGCAAGCCATTGTCTCAAGACTGACTTGAAACACTGGGAAACATTTTTTTCCTCCAATGCACAGACAAAACCACAGAGGAATCTATAATTTTTTGAAAACCCATAATTTACCAACAACAAAAAGAGATGTCTGTAGTTAGAATTAATATTAACTAGTGTAAAGGTTCTCTAGGGGCTTTCTTCCAAACAGGAACAAAGCTGATGTTTCACTGTTTTGTTGTTTTGTTTTGTTTTGAACAATGTTCAGAGAACTGAGCACTAACATTTTTTAGGGGCCGAGGAACTATTACCAGGCGCTTTATTACAACCATTTAACCTAACCCTCATAACAAGCTTGAATGTAATTGTTAAAATACTAAATGGAAAGAAAATGGAGAAAGGAAGGAAGGAAAGAAGAAAAACAGCCAGGGGGGCCAGCAGATGGTATAGAGGTTAAGGCAGTTAGATCCCACTTGGTTGACTGTGCAGAGTCACTAACCTGGTGGCGTGAAAAACATGTCCAAAATACTGAGAGGGGAATGGAGGAGAAAGGAATGCAGCATGGCCATTGTCCTTGGGGGTGCCTTCTCTCATTCCCTCTCTCTCTGTCTGTTACCAGCGAGTATATGTGCCTCATAACAAAAAAGAAAGAAGAAAGAAAAAAGAAGAGAGAAATAGAGAGGAAAGGAAAGGTGAGAAGAGAGGGGAAAGGAGAAGAAGGGAGAGGAGGGGAGGGGAGGAGTGGAGAGAGAAAGGGAGAGGAAGGGAGAGGAGGGGAACGGAGGGGAGGGGAAGGGAAGGGAAGGGAAGGGAAGGGAAGGGAAGGGAGGAAGAAAAGGAGGGAGGGAGGGAGGGAGGGAAGGAAGAAATGAAGTAAATAACTTACACACAAATTTACAGAGTGAATGGTAGGTTTGAACTCAAGTCTGTGTAACTCTGAATCCTAGGTTCTTCTCCAGATAATATACTGGGTGAATAATGAAGCAACAGGATTATTTTAATTAACTACTTCTACCACCACTAATTAACTACTTCTACCACCACTAATTAACTACTTCTACCACCACTAATTAACTACTTCTACCACCACTAATTAACTACTTCTACCACCACTAATTATAAATAGTGATCCCAATAAATGGCATATTATTTCCATTTTTCCACAATAAAGAATAATATTCTAAAAAAGAAACTTCGTATTATAAGATGGATTATGTGTAACATTTCTTTGTATTTTTAAAGGATGTACTAGTAAGAATGATTACTAAGATATAAAATAGGTTAAAAAAGAACAAAAGTAGTATTCTTTTAACGTGGGGTAATGAGGTACTGTCTAAAAATAAGGTTAAGAGGTATTATGAGAAAGATTTCAAAGATAGTGTGTTTCAGAAGACATCTGATAGTTTTTCACAATGTTTTATAGAACTTACCCAATCTAACCAATCAGGAAGGGCCCATATATGTTTATTTCCATTAATTATACTGTTACATATGGTTTTAAACTACTATACCAAGTGGAAAACTAGTTTATAAACCTCTAAAACCACTACGAAGTCTTAAGATTCCAGAAATTCTGTTTAAATATATTGAGTGAAAATAATTCCTTTTACTTTTAGAAATAAAAAACTGACAGCTTGTGGGCAGGCACTAAAAATACAGGAAGGGGGACCAGCAGATGGCATAATGGTTACATCACTGGATTCCCACGTAGCTGACGGCTGTTCAGTGGCTTAAAACTCATGCCAGGCGCATGTGCCTGCATGCCCAAGATCCTAGCAGGAGAATGGAAGAGAAGGGACTGCAGTGTGATCATCCCCTGGGGGAGGGATGGATTTTTTGCTTTCTCTCTGGTGAGCACACATGTCTACATCAAAAATCTCTTAAAAAGAAAATTAAGGGAGGATAGAACAGCACAAATAGTGCTATTGAAAGTATAAAAATGATTCTAAATAAAGCATTTGTTAAACATTTTCTTAATATTAACATTCCTTTTATCTTCATAAACCATAACAGCAACAAAAAAATGTAATGGGAGGAAATGTTTTGTTTAAATTATTGAGGTCTGAAACATTTGTTTCTGATAGAAAAAAGATTTAGGAAACAATCAGAAAATTAGAAATATAAGTCAAATTAATTTACCTTTTAATTTAATCAATACTGATTGATTCCCTAATGCAACATACATTTTATTTATTGTTGTCACACATACATATAGTATTAATTCTTGTAATTAAAATTATATAGTAATTAGATACATAGTATTGGGTTGTTGGAAAAGTCATGATGCATTTTTGCATAGAAAAAATATGTTATTACTTTTCTGATGACCCAATAAATAAATGAGTAAGAAACAAATATACAGGCTTCTGGGTGATTTTTATCAGATTTACTTTCGTCCTTTATATTATAGTTCTCACATTAAAGTTTTGGTTTTTTTTTTTTCTTTTTTTGGAGAGGTTTATTTATTTATTTATTTATTTTTAATTTTTTTAGCTATAGGGCGCATGCACTCACCAGAAAGACAGAGAGAGACAGAGAGACAGAAAGCAAGAAATCATCCCCCAAGGGGGATGGCCACGTCACAATCCCTTCTTCTCCATTCTCCTCTTGGGATCTTGGGCACACTTGTACATGCGCCCGGCGTGAGTTTAAGCCACCAGGTCCGGGACTCGAACTGCGGTCAACTACATGGGAGTCTAGCGACATAGCCATTACACTAACTGCTGGTCCCTCTCACATTAAAGTTTTATAGTTTACTTCTGAGAGAAAAAAATATTTCTGATATGATACTCCATTAGAAAAGGATATCTTTTTTTTCCCATTACCCAAAGTATTGTTATTGCTATATTAGCAATGAAATTTTCTGGATATGTTTTTAAGGGTCATACAAAAGTAGATTCAAGGAACAGATTAAATTGAATTCATAGATTAAAATGTTTTTATAACAAATTTATTGTTTATGTATGAAAAGATATATATATATATCTTATATGAAAATATCATGAAGTATTTCCTACACTATACTAAATGTATTCCCCAAGAGGGAAAAATTAAAATACTGAAAATATATCAGATTAAGGTTACAAAACCACCATATGCCTTTTGAACAGGCATGTGTTTACAGAACTAACAGTATACAAAATGCTTATTTTATTATGTAACATAAAGAATAAGTTGGTGACAGCTATCCTTTGCACAACATTATCAACTCACTTTAGCCATAAGCATGTCCTTGGCATGTGTGTAAAAGAAACAGGCTCATTTACTCCTCATCAAATCATCCATAGGTTTACTTAGAAGATGAAGGTGCAGTAATGTGAAAATATATTAAGTATACTATTTCTTTCTTTCAAACAACATCCCAAGCACACCATAGTAGCCTGAAATGAGAAATACTGAACTGGGCTTTTAGTTATCTACACGGACTGCTAGAATGTTGATTAGTTGCCTAAATTAGAACATCAAATAACAAAACCAGCCAAAAAAGCAGGCTGAAAAGCATGAAATGTTTCACATGTAAGTTTTTAAATCATTTAGTTTTATAGAAAAATTTTATTCACAATATAATGTAACAGAAATTGCCAGAGGAATGATGTACTGATTGCGATATGGTTACATACAGCAGCAGCTCTGCATTTTATATTTTTGTTTATAAAAATTAAACCTCTCCAGCCATGCTTATCACATGGTCTTAGATTTGTAAGTGAATAAAGAATACCATCTAGTTTAAAGAGAAAATGCCTCATCATTTTGAATGTGAATTATCTGTATACAACATGAAGCATACTACTGAACCCTGAAACATGCATGTCTAGATTTACCTTCTGTCCAATTACAGGCTGTTTGCAATCTCTTTCTACTTCTAAAACGCCAAGAGGATCCATCTGTAACTGGCTGTACTAGCTGAGGTAGCAATGGTGGCGGTTAAGTGGTACCACTGATTCCACCAACTGTCCTGGATTTAAAGGTGGTGGAGGAGCCACAGTGTTCCCAAGTTTCAACAATTTCTCCATTGTAGAAGAAAAACTGACACTGCTGAATGAATGTTTCAACAACAGATTGATATAAGTTATTGGTAGACAGAAACTCTAGATTTTCAAAATCAGTTCTCATCAAGGTTGGCCAAAAGCAGATGGATCAGTTAGTTGTCTGTTATCAGGAGGTTGTTTTTATTTTGCTCACTCACCCTGTTTAGATGTGTTATATATCTAAACATAGCATAGTTTACTGGATGAAATTTCTTAACAATTTCTTTCAAGGCATGAAGATGTTCTGTTTTGTCCAAGATTTTTGCTGCTTCCAGTAATAGTTCTGGATGAAGAGAATATGAGTGAAAGAATCTAGCAGATCTGCAAAGAAAGCTTTAAGAGCTCCAACTACAGCATTTACTGTTCTTCCACTGATACTAGGTAGATACAATGATCCTGATCAAACTGCTTTTAAATATTGCCTTGATCAGTTTTGTTTCTGTTAACACAGTGGAGTCCTTCAGTATGTAATCCTGTATCTCCAAGACATTCCAAACATACTTCAACAAACAGTGGTATGAGCTTCTGGGCTGTAATCAGATCCTGGAGGGACATCCCAAAGTAAATGCTTTCCCAATTTCTATGTGTTTGTAGACTGAAGTTCTTAGTTTTCTGCTTCTTATTTTCTTTTACTTTGTGAGTTTTCTTCTTCATCTTCTTATCATCTACCTACTGGTCAGAAGTGACTGCAGGATTATCAATATCACCTTTCCAAGTTTATCTTAAGAGATATTTTTAAATATCAAATATGACTTTCTGTATTTTCATAATCATTTATGTTCAAGAAATGTTACTTTTTAATATGTCAATCTCTATTTATTTTTAAAGGGAGAGTTTTGTTATAGGGTGTGTGCACTCACCAGAAAGAAAGAAAGTGAGAAATCATCCCCCAGAGTGGATGGCTATCCCTTCTCCTCCATTCTCCTATAGGGATCCTGGGCATGCAAACAAGGCCTGGAACTCAAAACAGCAGTTGACTATGTGGGAGTCCAGCGATGCAACCATTATGCCATGCGCTGGTCCCTGTATCTACTTATTTTTAGCCATTAAACTTTTTATTTTCTTTTATTTGGCTATAGGGTGTGTGCACTAACTGGAGAAACATGAGAGAGAGAAAGCAAACACCAACAGGGGTATGGTCACAATCCCTTCTCCATGTCTCCTCAGGATTTCGGGCACACATGCACAGGCGCCGGGCATGTTTCTCAAGCCAGCAGGTCTGCGACTTGAACTGTGCGGTCAGTCAGCCATGTGGAATCCGGCTGTCTTCACCACCACACCACCAACTGGCTCCACCAAGTTCAATTAACAATGAGAGCTGTAGAAGTTCCTCTGCAGGGTGGCTTAAAGCCATTTCCACAGTTTTCATTAACAAAAAAAAAAAAAAAGATTTTAGAGGCTTTTTTTGCCTTAGGGTGTGGGTGATCTCCAGAGACAGAGAGAAAGAGACAGCGAGAGGGAAAGTAAGAAATCACCCCCCAGGAGGGATGGCCATGCCACAATCCCTTTTCCTCCATTCTCCTTCTGGGATCTTGGGCACGCATGCACACACGCCCAGAATGATTTTCAAGCCACCAGGTCTATGGTGCAGGAGTCAGCTATTAAGGACTCCAGATCTAACCACTATGTCATCTGCTGGTCTCACCAAAATGCTTTAAACAAACTTTTATAAGAAGTAAAATAAGAATGTCAAAATAAATTATAGACATACAAATGACCAAATGGGTCCTATGCCTTTTTACTTACACCACTGTTTTTCTTTATTTAAGGTATTACATAATAATTCTATTTCCCTTGCCTGAAATCCTAAAAAAATATATAAAATGCTTAGCACAATGCCTGATCCGTCAGGGATATTCTGGGCGTTAGTTCTCTTTTCCTTCTAATAATCAATGTGAAGATCCATTCCTATAATGGTTTCAAGCATATTATATTATTAAATAATGAGTTTATTCCTTTTAATGCTTATTGCTATACAAATACATGACTCCTGAACTTGATATTATCTTACCTACACTAAATTGTTTCCTGTTATTTCCATTGACATTTCCTATTGCCTGGAAATAAATACATTTTATTTCAATTTGTATTCTTTAGATGGCATTGCTTCATCTCTATACTTCCAGCCAATCCTTGCTGACATACACCAGAGACAGATTTCGGGTAGGGAAGAGGGAGAATAATGGTATTTTAAAATGAATCTGATTCATCAATTAATGTTAAGTATACTAACCATCATCCACTTGGAATCCGGCTCCCTTAACCACTGGGCTAGGGGGCAGCCCAATTTTTGTATTTTTAATAACACTATATGTGCTGCACTCTCACGTCTTCATGTGTTTTCAGTGCCTGCCCACAACAAACACTTAAGGAAATCGCCCAGAAACGGATGTTGTGTGTCATACAGTTTGAGGCAGAAGGGGAGATTATTTATTCTGAGATTCTTAACTATGTGTCTGTCGGAAGGTTTTTACACCATGAAGACACGAGCTCATGGTACAGATTCTCTCTGATTCTGCTTCCCTGTATCCCCCACTGCTCATAAAAAAACTGCTGCATTAGGATGTGATCACACTTGGTGGCTCTACTTTGGGATACCATCTGACCATTAAAAATTATTTTTAAGAATAAATACATTTTATTTATTATTATTATTATTTTAATTTGCTATAGGGCACATAAGCTCACCAGGGAGAGGAGAGATTTTTGTATTTTTAATAACACTATATGTGCTGCACTCTCACGTCTTCATGTGTTTTCAGTGCCTGCCCACAACAAACACTTAAGGAAATCGCCCAGAAACGGATGTTGTGTGTCATACAGTTTGAGGCAGAAGGGGAGATTATTTATTCTGAGATTCTTAACTATGTGTCTGTCGGAAGGTTTTTACACCATGAAGACACGAGCTCATGGTACAGATTCTCTCTGATTCTGCTTCCCTGTATCCCCCACTGCTCATAAAAAAACTGCTGCATTAGGATGTGATCACACTTGGTGGCTCTACTTTGGGATACCATCTGACCATTAAAAATTATTTTTAAGAATAAATACATTTTATTTATTATTATTATTATTATTTTAATTTGCTATAGGGCACATAAGCTCACCAGGGAGAGGAGAGAAAAAAGGTAAAAAATGAGAAAGCAAGCTTCCAGGTCCAAGACTCATACCACAGTTGGCCATGTGAGATTCTAGTGCCCCAACCACTATACCACGTGCTGGTCCCAACCATAAATCTCACTGACATAAACATAACCTTTCATTCCATTATACTTTGTGTTTATCATTTAAAATAACCATACTTCGAGATTACAAAATCTCAGAGTGAGAGAGTTCATACCATCTCAACATAGCCCATTTGCCTATTTCCTGTCTTCACAGACTTGGTCACTACATAACAAGAATAAATTATACCAGTAAGCTCTAACGAATTAAAAATTAAATTCAACCTAAAAACCTAGAAATAACGTAATTATATGAAATGAATTACTCCGTTGTATTTTGTCAAGTTCAAAGATGATTTGTTTGAAATGTTTGTCTCACCAAAAAAAGTCCAGTTACACTGAACAGAAAGAGTAATGTCCTCAAATCAAATGAAACAACATTTTGCTTGTCCTCTATCTTCAGAGAAGAAAGAATTTTACAGGGAAAGTTTTCCAAATAATACGTTATCCATTTCAACACCCAAACTCATTTTACTTGGGCCATTTTGCATAGAAATGTTCTTACTTGTATGCCGTACTTCACACCACTCAGGGTACTGAACCGAATTTAAGCCTGTATTAATGGCTACGGTCTGTCACTGTGACTTTAAATTAGGTTACCAGGATGTATCTGAGACAGTTTCAGAACACTGAAAAATGCAAGGCAGTTTGCTCCTACTCCAAATAGCCCCCCAGAGGGACAAGTTCTTACATCTACATTTTAAGACTTTTTCCTGTTCCTTGGGCCAGACCATGGTACAGTGGTTAAGGCAGCTGGATCTTACATGGCCAACTGTGTAGTTTGAATCCTGGACCCAGTAGCTTGAAAAACACACCGGTCACATGTGTGTGCCTCCCCAAAATCTTAAGAGGAGAATGGGGAAGAAGGAAGTATGCCATGGCCATCCCCTCTGGTGAAGCTTTCTCACTATCCGTCTCTCACTTTCTGTCTCTCTGGCAATTGCATGCCCCTGGTAGTCGTCCTGTTCTTTAATAAAGACTTGCGCTCATCACTTTTCTAGAGTGTTTTTCACTTATCTACTAAGTTACTGCTTCTGAACAGTGGTTGGTAAGGAGTAATCCTATTACAGAGCAAGAATGAACACACTAGAGTGAGAGTCTCCATTTAAAACCTTCTGAACAGTGGTTGGTAAGGAGTAATCCTTTCATAGAGCAAGAATGAACGCACTAGAGTGAGAGTCTCCATTTAAAATGGACATGAGCCTCGAGCACAGTGTGACTAAGTCTAGCGATTCAGAAGGCATTTTCAATCATTTCTACTTCAGGACTACATCAGATGGCTGTGTTTTCTGGGAAATGAATGACAAATGATCAGTCTACAGTAACAATTCTCTGTGTACTGTCTTGTCCAGTACTATTATCATTTTTTAAAATATTATCATTAGAAAATAAAATCCATAATGTAGAAAGTCTTACCTGAGGCACGCCTTGTGAATCGGTTTATTACTGGAGCTAAAAGAAAAAGAGCAAATAACATGATCAGATTAAAAATCAAATTTTCCCAAATCCCTAAAAAAAAATTCAAATTGGCAAGTGATCTCATAATTTAGTACAGAAAAAAGTAATTAGAAAATAATATAAGAAGAAATACCAAAAGTGTGTGAAAATCAAATGTTTAAATTCACTGATTAATGACATAAATTTTATCTATTAGTTTCCCCAAAATAAATTAATAAAAATCCCTAGATATAGACAGTTAAAGCTTCTTATCTAAAAATAGCATAAATCTAGATATAAAATACCTTCAGACAATAATCTAGCAATTATTGCCATAAAATGTGTATAATTTAATGAATTCTACTCTTAGAGATTTATCTTAACAAAGCCCAGGTGCATGTGTATCACATGATGGTAGTCATTGCTACTCGATTGAGGAGGCCACATGGTAGGCTCGGGTTTGATTCCTGACCTACTCTAAAAGCTGAGCACAGTAGTAGGGGCCTGTAGTACCAGCTACTTGAGGCAAAAGGATGGTGACAGCGAGACTGTATAAACATATACACACACACACACACACACACACACATAAAGTACTAGTAGGGAAGGAAAAAAAAACTAAGACATGAATAAATCTATTCAGCAGCATCGTTTTCAAAATGAAAAAAATTAGAAAATAACTTTAAAAATGCTCATTTAAACTGAAATCATTTTTAGGTGAAACACAGTATACCCTTCAAAGTCTCAGGTTTCATTATCTGTGGCTTTGAAAACGTTTGTGCAACTCGGATTTCCACCACGTGCATACCGAAGGCTGCAATTTCAGGCTGGTCTGTGCATCACTCAGCTAGCAGGCCTACCATCTGCTCCCTCCCCCGATTCAATGCAGCTCTGCGTTTCTTCTTGGTTTTGCGGACATGATTATCTCAAGAAGTCAGGTTGTTTTTTTTCAAATGCTTCTTTCTTGAAAGCAGCAGATAAGATTATGCTTCGTATTATATACAAAATGGACATCAAGTACTACACAGTATGCTTTGGTGGCAAAATGTCATAGGCCTACTATAATACTTAACAGTTTTAAAACAGTAATTATGAAAGTTGTTCCTACTATGTGACTTCAATCAAATAAAAATAGAAGATTATACATTTTTATCAGCCCTATGTTTATACTACATGAAAAAATATGAATGCAGAGGATTAAGTACTGGAAAAAAGCTGTGTATCAGGTGTTTCACATTAAGCCTTATACCCATACTATTAAATATCAGCACCTTCATGTTACTGTGGAGGAAATTTTATAATAAGGCTAAATTGATTAGCTTGCTTTAGATCACATGGCCACCCTGCGGCAGAGCAGTAGGGTTTGGTGCTAGTGGTATCTAGCACCAAACTGCTGTCTCAAGAGAAAACAGAAAGTGAAAATACAGATTCCTAAAATTACAGAAGAAATATTTTTCTTCCATCTTGATCTTCATTGTTATTAAAGATTAATTCTGTGAAATACAGCAAAATTATATCATTCAAAGTGACCGAAAGATAAAATGTTTATGATTTTCTTACCAAAGTACTCTAGCCATATATTTGCAGACCCAAATTACTTACATAAAAACTTTCATCAGATAAATTGTAAGGTATGTGTATTTTACCATCATTCTCCCCCCAATACACAAAAGGTTCATCAAGATTTTTGGGAAAATTTCAATCCCCCTTTTCAAAATTCTTTCAGAACTGAATCTAAAGACAGCCTTCCCAACAAGCTAAAGAACAGTAAATGTAGACAAAGTGAAAAAAAAAAAAAAACCACAACCATGAGAATGCAAACAGAGTGTATGGGCAGATAAGGAAAGATGAAGGTTAAAAACCTATCTCAGCCTCAGGGCAAAAATAGAGTGGACATGCTCAGCCCTCCTGCCCCTTCCAGCCTCTCTAGGTGATGAAACCACAGGTCTGTGAGCTTCTGGTTTGAAAAGCTCGGAAGCCTTTGTTCTCCTGGGCTCTTCAGTTTCTGTGTCTTTCTAAAGTGTTTTAAGGCAGATTTTCTACACAAGAGGCACTACTACCTAGGCGATTTCTAAATTTGTGGGGGTGATTTTGATTTTTATAGCAATTCAGAGGACAGTCTTGGCATTGAGCAGGCAAACTCCAAGACTGTCCGGCATGACAAAAACCGTCCAGCAACCTACAGCTTTTGTCCTGCACAACTTCAAATATCCCACTGAGCATTCCTGTTGATGAAAAAAAGAGAAAGAAAAAAAAAAAGTCCATTTATAACTATCTGGGCTGAGATCCTAACATGGTGTTATATATACACATGATTATTTTATGCAGTTTTATACACACCAAATTTTCCACAACGCAGCTACAACGTATATCCAAGGAATTCTGTTCTTTTTCGTATTTTGTTTTGTTTGAAATTCCTAACAGATATTCATCATTGCAGAAAGCCGTGCCACTGCTGCAATGCCATAGGCCACTATGCCACTTGTGATACATGGACGTCTGATCAGACTGTATGTGCATCTTTCATATTCTTAGTGATTCTACCTACAGGCAGCTTGAGTACATAATGGAGCACAGACCTTCTGAAATACACTTTACTTCCTATACATTCTTTTCCTTTATTTGTCCTATGTATTTTTGCAAAACTTCTACATTGTGGGCAGGTAAGTGCTAAGACGATGATTTTAGTTCCTGACAGTAAATGGGGCATAGGATTGGACCATGAAGAAGATGAGTGCACCAAATAAGTGTGAGGCAACTGTCAAGGTGAATACTGGGTTTTGACAAGGACTAAATGTCGGAATCGTCATATCCATCTCTCTTCATATCCATTTGCAAAGAGGAAACATACATTGCCCATGCAAATTTTGGCAATTTAACAATCACCTTCATAATTTTTCTAGGTTTTAAGTCCCTGTACCAAAATAGGGAAGAGGAATGGGATTCAGGGTGGAAGCCTTTTGAGCAAAGATATGGCTGGTGTTTTCTCTTTTAGAAACCGAGGTCAGGAAGGAGAGCAGGAGAAGATGAAGATCAGAACTCCCTGCTGTCTCTGACCCTGGGCATCACTGGCAGTAGGAATAGTGGGACAGGGCACAGGTGGGGCACCAACTAGCCGGCAAGAGCCTTGGGTACCACTACTTGTCCCACTGTCCTCTTTGAAAAGAGGGGTGAATCATAACAGTTAGACTTAAATTCCTGATTTATGAAATAAGGAAATAAAGCCTTTCCTCTATCTTTTAGGGGGGTTTTATGAAAGAAAAAAATTCTTTGGAAGCATCAACTATAAATTCCTATTTAAATGTAAGAGACTGATGCTTATTTATTGTGAATTAATACTGCCATTTTTAAATACACATGAAAAGCAGTACAAGTTCTGAACATTAACAGATGAAGATCTTTTAAAATGTTTAAGAAGTCAAATTAATTTTTTTCAAACTCTTCATTTCTACCTTTAGATTGTCATCTTCTCTGATATTCTATAAGTATACATGTGAACACACACACAGAAAATACTAGAGAACAGAACAAAGAAAAAAAAAAGCAATGTTATCTGTCTAGAATAATAAATATGACCTAGGAATATACCCCTAACATATTTAACAGGCTGTAACCTAAGGTCTTAGTTTTAAAATGTTTAAGAAGTCAAATTAATTTTTTTCAAACTCTTCATTTCTACCTTTAGATTGTCATCTTCTCTGATATTCTATAAGTATACATGTGAACACACACACAGAAAATACTAGAGAACAGAACAAAGAAAAAAAAAAAGCAATGTTATCTGTCTAGAATAATAAATATGACCTAGGAATATACCCCTAACATATTTAACAGGCTGTAACCTAAGGTCTTAGTGAATCCCCAAAGAAGAATACAGAAGTATTTATGTAGGTTTGACTTTCTCCTAAACGCCATTCCAGTGAAACACTGAGAATTCTGTGTTCCTATAAATATCTTCATGCTTGTATAACCAGAGATCCCTTCACTTGCCAAACTATATTCTACTAGATTGGTTTTAGTGCTAGCACTCCCAGGAGATCCAGAAATGTAACTGATTCAAATCTTCTTTAATCCTGGAGTACCCTTAAAAGAAAAATCCTCCATTACTTTAGGTCAACAGAAGGAGTCTCTCGATTCCTGGCAGTGAAAACAGCTTCACACATCTGCTTGACTCTGCGTTCTGTACCAGCATCAGCATTTTTTCACCTGCTCACCTCTTACTGCCTGGCAGATAAAAGGTACTGAGTAAATACCCGCAGAATGAGTTAATTAACTCTGTAAAGTAAACAGAGCAATTCTGTCTCCACTAACTTCACTGTTATACTGAGTGTAGAATATGGGTGTTACCATCTAAGAATTCCTGCCCTGGAAGAGCTTGACCAAGATTAGTTGTACTTTCAAAGGCAATGGTTTCAAAGGCTTACACGCTACAAATAGCTACCTTAGAAAAATTCGGGTGAGGGACCAGCAGGTGGCATGGTGGTTAAGGGTGCTGGATTCCCACATGGCCGAACGCAGTTCAAGTCTTGGACCTGGTGGCTTGCTCTCTCACTCCCCGCCCTCCGCCTGATCAAAGTAATAATAATAATAATAATAAAGTTAAATAAAATAATTCTTTTAAAAAATATAGGACCACAGGCTTTATATAAATTACTTGCAGAAGTGTCAGTACAACAAACCTGCCATATTATATTTCTTAGAAATGAGTCACTACATTGGGACCAGCAGGTGGAGTGGTGGTTAAGGGCGCTGAACTTCCACAGGGCGGACCACAGTTCAAGTTCCAGACCTGGTGGCTTGCTTTCTCACTTTTTTCTCACCTTGTCTGTCTGTCTGTCTTCTCTCTCTCCCTCTCTAGTCAAATTTTTTTTAAAGTAAATAAAGCCCAATAAAATAATTTTTTAAAAAAAGAAATATTTGGGTGAAAGGAAATCCTGTGGAAGACAACTAAAAAAACTCAAGATAGTCTATAAAAATAAAAGTGGTCAGTTGAAAGCATATAGCAATGAATCAATCACTTGGTGTTCAAAAAGGAAAGTCAAGTTGACAGCACTGCATATGGTTTTCATCTCTGAGCATAAAGTAGGAGAAAAATTCCAAGTTAAGGAAATGAGAATACTGAGTTGCGATCTATGGTCATAATCACACATACAAATACACACCCCAATATTTTTTAAGGTTTCTGCCATAGAGTGCGTGCACTCACTAAAGAGACACAGTGAGAAATCACCCCTCCCCTGGGGGGGGGGATGACCATGCCACAATCTCTTCTCCTCCTTTCTCATCATAAGATTTTGGGCACACACACACACACACACACACATGCACTCAACGTGATTTTCCAAGCCACCGGGTCTGGGACTTGATCTGTGGTCATCCATGTGGGAGTCCAACACTATGCTACCTGCTAGCTCCTACACTCCAAAATTTTAAGAGACAAAATAAAAAACAAAAACCACCGATCTATACTGGAGCCACTTACACATGGGCTTCTTGCAGAAAAGTGTTCATACACCCTGAAGTGAAATATACACAATAATCTTAGATTCCGTTGAATAATTAGCATACTTACTCTCCTAATAGTCACCTTTTCTAGCAATAAACACATTCTGAAAGTGTTAACTGTCTAAATAAAAGATTCTAGAAACTGTAAACTGAAACCATACAAGTTAATTATTTTTAACAGAGTAAATACTTAGCTAAGAATAAATGTTTCTCTTATGCCTGTGCTTCAAAAATTAAAAGTGAAATAAGACTCACCCTTGAACCACAGAAGAATTAACTTTAAAAAAAAAATAGATGGCAAACAAGCAAATAACAACAAAAAACTTGAAATAGTCTACTGATTAATCCAATAGATCCAATCCGTAAACCTTTTTGTGCATGTTTAGTTACTGGTATTGTAAAGAACCACTCCATTTCTGTATTTTTGTTGAAGGATAGTAAGCCTGGACTGCTCTATGAATCCTCAGACACACTCCACTTACCACTGTCCTGCTAGTCATTAAGCCGTATTTCCAGATATATGGCACATAGGAACTTGTTGAGATTCAGCCTAGCCTCCTAGGGGCTCTAGGGTACCAGGGTAGAATCACAGCTGTAAGGTACTCTGCAAGGCTTCATGGTTTAGGTCCTAAGGAGACAAAGATAATGAACCATCTACTTCAAAGCACTTCTTAACAGACATAATAGGAACTGTCTGAGAGGCAGGCTTTTAAGGGACCAATTTTCTTTCTTCATTTTCATTATACAGCATGAATACAAAGATTACTAGAAATAGGGATCAAGGCTGAAGATGGGGCAGAGTGAGATAAAATGCAGATACTTTATGGGGCCAGCAGATGGTGTGGTGGTTGAGGCACTGGACTCCCACATGGCCAACCAAGGCTCACATCCTAGACCTGGCAGCTTGCTTTCTCTCCCCCCCCCCTTTCTCTCTGACTCTCTCTGGTCAAATTGAAGGGTAGTAATAATAAATAAAATTAAATAAAAAATAATTCTAAAAATACAGAGTGGCCAGCAGATGACTTCGTGGTTACATTGCTGGACTCCCACATGGCTGAATGCAGTTTCAGGCCCAGACCTGGTGCCTTCAAAATCACGCTAGGTACATGTGCCTGTATGCCCAAGATCCCAGGAGGAGAATGTGTCATGGCCATTCCCTCTGGGGGAGTCATATTTCTCTCACTTTCCCTCTCACTGTCTCTGACTCTCTCTCTCAGGTGATGCACACATCCTATGACAAAAACTCTCTCTAAAAAAAAAATGGAGATATTTCAGCTTTTAGAAAGTATCCACTTTAAGGACCACTAAAAAGATGTATGTATTTCTTCTGTTTATAAACCAAACTCCTGAAAATAAAACTGATATTTTTAAATGTCAAGGTAAAAAATATAACTCTTAAACTAGACAACACACAAAGATGCACACACTTTTGTTTACAAATGAATGTGTTTTTCCACTTTTTAATTCATGAGGACTTTTCCAACAATGCCCTCTTAGAAACAGAAAGAAAAATACAGTTTAAACTACAGAGTCCTAAAGTGCCCAATCTCATAAAATCACATACAGAGTGCAGGCAATAACAATGTAAAGAATAAGATTCCTGGGACCAGCAGTTAGTGTAATGGCTATGTCGCTGGACTCCCACATAGTCGACCGTGGTTCAAGTCCTAGACCCGGCAGCTTAAACTCATGCCGGGCACATGTGCGTGCGTGCCCAAGATCCCAAGAGGAGAAGGGATTGCGGCGTGGCCATCCCCCCTGGGGGGTGAGTTCTCTCTTTATATCTCTATGTCTCTCTCTGTCTTTCTGGCGAGCACATGCGCCCTATAGCAAAAACCTCTCAAAAAAAAAAAAAAAAGAAAAAAAGAATAAGGTTCCTAAATACTTCCAGGATTCTAAATGGGGGCTCAGAAGAGAAGCGATGGAGATGGGAAAGGCCGTTGCCAAAATTACATAAATTCCATCTCCACTTCTCCATATGCTGAACTGTCTCTTCTGCATCTATAATGGTTAAATACATGCCAAGCACAGCTTTATGGAGATCAATGATCTGTTTGTGAGACTGAACAATCCAGGCTAGACTAAGAATACCAAGAAAAGTAAAAGCTGCAAAGACTTCGAACTGTTCCACATCCATAAAGTCATAACAAAACAGCTCCAGAAAAAAGGAATTTATAGAATGAAGACATTCCTGTCCTTCCAGCCTCCGCTCACATGCCCCCTCCTCAAGAGGTGTTCTCTGAACACCCGGTTTCAAATAGCCCCTCTCGTTCCTCTCAGTTATGTCATCCTGGTTCATCTTCTCCAGAGGGATCAGTGCTTTCTAAAGATATCTAGTATCTGATGTCTATTATGTTTCCTCCCACGCTAGACTAGATGCTCTTTGAGGGTGGTCTTTCCCTGTCTATCTGCCTCATGACTGTATCCCAACTGCTTAGAACATTGCTTGATATAACACGTACAGGTTCAACCAATGCTGAATAAACAGTGACAGTGAAAATTTAGTATAACAAGGTATATACTGACACCTAGGAATTACTTGAACGAATGAAGATACTACGCAAGTATTAAGTTTGTGAAACTCGTAAATTAAAATATAATATTGGTTGCAAACCTAAAAGAGACTTAAAAATAGTAGAGCTTGACCAGCTCTTGGCTTTTATTTCATGTAGCAAAAATCCACTCCCATTTATGCCCCATAATTATAAAAATGTGACTTAGATTTTAGTCTCTTAACAAAAATCAATTTAAAATTCATGTAATTAGAGAGAAAGAAATGGGGCATTTCTCAATTAAAATGTAGAAAAAGAAAAATTTCAAGCACATCCATGTTTCTACTTTTTTAAATTGAGGTAAAACTGACATACAATGAAAAGTACAATTCAATGACATTTGAAAAATGTATACTCCCATGTGTTAAATTTACTATTTTGGCCTAGAACAGTCGCTGTACTCCCACACTTTGATTCCTATGGATTAAGTTGAAAGCGTACATGTTAGGTTGTTTCTCTGAGCTGGTTGCTAAGTTACAGCCCATCACAGCAGCTAGGCTTCAGTCAATCACAGGCATCCCGCCTTTTAAACCACTGTTAATGCAGAAAAACTTCAGAATGTAACCAGTGATTCCTCTACCTCACTCCCTCATTTACGTTTTGTGTACACTTCCCTTTCACGGCACACCTCACTTTCCTGTTCTGCCAACTTAAAAGGCCGAGTTGACCACAAGGCTGGCCAGAGTTGTCCAAAAGTCCAGGGACAACTGGCCAATTTAAACCATGTTAAGAATTGTTCTATTAGGGAACCAGCAGTTAGCGTAATGGCTATGTCGCTGGACTCCCACGTAGTCGACCATGGTTCGCATCCCGAACCCGGTGGCTTAAAAAACTCACGCCGGGTGCGTGTGCGTGCGTGCCCAAGATCCTGAGAGGAGAATGGAGGAGAAGGGATTGCGGCGTGACCATCCCCCCTGGGGGGTGATTTCTAGCTTTCTGTCTCTATGTCTCTCTCTGTCTGTCTGGCGAGCGCATGCGCCCTATAGCAAAAACCTCTCCAAAAAAACAAAAGAATTGTTCTATTAAAACTCTACTCTATTAAATTGGCCGGTTTATTTTTCTTTTAACAATTGTAACCGACATTATAATCGACATATAAAACATTTCCAACACTTTGGAAAATTTCCATGAGCCCCCTTACAGTCAATTCCTACTATCTCATACTCAATTACTATTAAGATCTCTACCATCACAGTTTAGTTTTACCTGTCTCGACCTTGGTGTTAATGTGGGATTCATTCTTGCAGCTGAGGGTATTGACAGCTTGTTCATTTTTATTGCTGAGTAGTATTCCCTCATATGAATATAACAAAATTTATCTACCCTCTTATTTGATGAAAATGTGAATTGTTTCTGGTTTGGTTATTTTGAATAAAGCCTCTATGACTATTCTTTTACAAGTATCCTTGGTAAAACATTTGCTTTCATTTCTCATGTGTAAATAGGTAGGGATGGGACTGCTAGGTCACAGGCTGGTGAATGTTCAACAATTCTGAATAGTTCAACAATTCTGAAGAAATAAAAGGAGTTACTTACCATACTGTATATCAAGACCATTATGAGGTTCTATTAATTAAGAGAAAGAGGCACTGATGAAAGGATAGACAAACCAGTAGAAGAGACACTTTAAGTACACCCACATATGTTTGGAAATTTGACATTGAAAAATCAGTGGGGGGACATTAGTCAATAAGCTGTGCATATTTTAGAAAATGAAATGAGATTCCCTATTTTATACCAAACATAAAAATAAATTATAGACTAAAGCCTTAAGTGTGACACTCAGGACTTTCAAATTTTTACAAGAAAATAAAAAGATTATCTTTTTAACTGAAGGTAGAGAAGAATTCCTTAAACAAGGAACCAAAAAAGTAAGTAAAAAAGAAATAATGTTAGGGTACAATAAAATTAAGAAGATCTGTTCAACCAAAGTTACCATAAACAAAATGAAAAGACAAAACAAAGACTGAGAGAAAATATTTTCAATGCATGTTAACAAATTAGCCACCAGATCATTTTAAAAAAAGAAAGGAAGAAAGAAAGAGACAGAAGCATAGAGTACGATAACTCAATTAGAAAAAAAAAAAAGGGGGAGGCTGGCAGGTGGCATGGTGGTTAAAGTGCTGGACTCTCACATGGCCGACTCTGGTTCGAGTCCTAGACCCGCCTGGTGGCTTGCTTTCTCACTTTTCCTCTCTCTCTCTTTCTCTTTGGTCAAATTAAAAATAAATAATAATAACAAATAAAATTAAATAAAGAAATATTTTTTAAAAAGAAAAATAAATAAGCCAGATAGGGAAAAAAAATGTCAAAGAGTAAGAATAATATTTTCATAGAAGATGAACTACAAATATAGTCAATAAACATAAAAAGATGTTTAACATAACCAGTTATAAAAGAAAAGCAAATACAGTTCACAATGACATTCCATCTAACATCCATCCTATTTGGCAAAACTTACAAAAATCTTATGATATCAAATGTTAGCTGAAATGTAGAGAACCAGGAACTCTTAACACTACTGATGAGACTGGTTGTATCACCTTTGCAGAACAAACATGACGATGTGGAGTCAAAGCTATGTACCCCTACAACTAGTATTCCTACTTAAAAAAAAAAAAAAAAAGTGGATTGTGGGACCAGCAGTTAGCGTAATGGCTGTCACTAGACTCCCTTATAGTTGACCAAGGTTCGAGGCCCGGACCCAGTGCCTTAAACTCACGCTGGGTGTGTGTGCGTGTGTGCCCAAGATCCCGAGAGGAGAATGGAGGAGAAGAGATTACGGTGTGTCCATCCCCCCTGGGAGGTGATTTCTCGCTTTGAATTCTCAATTTGCTCCTGCATGCAATCTATTGCAACCTAATACATCTTCTGGAAAACTTCACTGTATACTTTTGAGAGCAGGAGAGGAAAAAGAAAAGTTAACCAAAATCACTATTATTATCATATTTTTTATGCTATGGAGTCCCTGAAAGTTTTGGTGGTGCTAGGGTATGGTCCTCCAGGAGATACCAGACCATACTTTGAAAACCACCTTTAAAAAAGGTGGCATGGTGGTTAAGGCAGTGGATTCCCACATGGTTAACCACAATTTGAGTCCTGGACCTAAAACAAAATAAACAAACAAAAAAATCCTATAGTACATTTGCATAATGTACTACACACATACCATCATGCAAATACACACCATGTTCACCAAAGCAATGTAACAACAATAAATTGGGAACAACCAAAATATTGCCCAAACAATGGATAAAGTGTATTCAAGGGTATATACTATGCAGCAGTTTAAATGAACTAGAGCTGTATGAACCAATGTTACATTATCACAAATGCTGTCTCAAAAACAAGTTGAAGGACGGTAATTTACATAAAAGAAACTTCTACAAGTGCAGAATTTATATAAATGCGAAAAACATTCAAAGCAGCACTATTTCTAATCTATGGATAAATGTATATGTAGTAATAGTACAAACCATTCATGCACAAGAAATATAAACACCAAACTCATGGCAGTGATTACCTCTGAAGAGAGTTTAGAAAATAGGATAAGAATAAAGGCACACAAAGTGACTTCTCTTGCACATAGTGGGTATATTCTTTTTTTTTTTTTTTTGGAGAGATTTTTGCTATAGGGCGCGTGCGCTTGCCAGACAGACAGACAGAGACATAGAGACAGAAAGTGAGAAATCAACCCCCAGGGAGGATGGTCATGCCACAATCCCTTCTCTTCCATTCTCCTCTCGGGATCTTGGGCACACACGCACATGTGCCCAGCGTGAGTTTTAAGCCGCCGGGTCCGGGACTTGAACCACGGTTGACTATGTGGAAGTCCAGAGACATAGCCATTACACTAACTGCTGGTTCCCAACAGCAGGTATACTCTTGAAACAAACAAAAAAACTGAAAGTGGCAAAGTGTTAAAATTTGTTAGAGCTAGGGACTGGCTTATATAAGTGTCCCTTATTTAATTTGTTTCTCTCTGTATATCAGAAATGTTTCACAATAAAACAGAGAGAAAACATCATTTCCTGCTCTCCTCAGCTGGGGCAGATAAAAACCTTTCGCTGTGTCCTGACACTATCCCCAAGGAGGTCACTTTGCATTTTAGTGCTAGGTGCTCCTAAAATATTATACATAAAATATCCTTTTGTAAATGAGTGTGTGTTAAAATTCAAATACTAAAATATCTTCTGGATTCTTTTTAAGAAATTATAAGAAAACGATCGGAAGGAATTATTAAGAATCAAAGCCTTAATACTGCTTAGTTGGTAAGATGGGTTAATGACCATTGGGGTGGGAAAAATCAAAGACCTGTGAACAACTCTATGTAAAAGCAAAGATCCAAAAGGACTGTCTCTTTTTCTACCAATGTTAATAAATCAAGGCTTTCCTCTTTCTGCCACCTTGGAGCCTTGTGGAGGCCTGACTTCTAAAATGCAACTATGTCTGGAAGGCTGTGGTCCAAGGCCATTTTTGCTGGCTATAAGCGGGGTCTCGGGAACCAAACGGGGCACACGGCTCTTCTTAAAATTGAAAGTGTTTATGCACAAGATGAAACGGAATTCTATTTATGCAAGAGGTGTGCTTATGTGTACAAAGCAAAAACAACACAGTGATTCCTGGTGGCAAACCAAATAAAAGCAGAGTAACCTGGGGAAAGGTTACTCTGCCCATGGAAACAGTGGCACGGTTCGAGCAACCTTCCTGCTAAGGCCAGTGGACACAGAATCCATGTGATGCTGTACTCGTCAAGGATTTAAAATAATGAAACGTAAACGAATAAAAATGGATTTGTGTTATAAATAATAATAATAATAAATCAAGGTATCAGCAATTGTAGTTGAATGAGTACAGAATTATGGGTTTTAGGAATAAAGTCGCATATCAATGTAAAACTAGGTATAAATGCTTCCCTCCGTGAGCTTACTTTTATAAATATTGTGACATGACATGCAAAATGGCAACAAGCTGTCAAATTAACGAGACTAATTTTTTTCCAATCAATTTATATTTCAGGCACATATTCATGTTGTTACTAAAAGCATCTGCCTCATTTAAATAAAGTAACTATTTTCAATACTCCTACCTACTCTTTCCTAAGTTGTTTAAAAATGACTTGTTACAACTTAAATAAAACCATAAACTTGGAGATTTTGCACAAACTTATTTATTCTACTGGTTAAATACTGGCTCTCAAGGGTGGTAGGAAAACAAAGCAAAGCTTTATTTCATTGCTTTCAACTTAAAAAAAAAATCCAACAATTTACCTTGAATTTCAAATGGTATTAAAGGAGGGCTCAAGATTTAAAGGAGTGTAGGTGTTTTAAAATTTGAAACATTTAGCTAAGAGATTTAAAACTTTAATATTATCCATTGGTAACTTTAAAAAACTATTATCCCTACACTGCCTTGAGAACAATCTCTAGCTTCGTACATTTTCATTAAAACACACACACACACATGTTCTTACAACTATTTATTATTAACAAACCCACGTATGATGCTTACTGTATGTCAGACACTGTTAACTCACTTAACTCTACAACCACTTTCTGAGGTCGGTACTATCATTCCTACTTCATAGATGAGAACATTAAGGTATAGATCCTAAAATAGCTTGCTCAAGGTCCCAAGTTACAAAAGGCAGAGCCATGGCCAACTATTGGTGTGGCAGTTAAGGTAGCTGGATCTACATGGCCAACTGTATGATTCCAGGTCTGGACCCGGTAGCTTGAAAAACACACAGGTGCATGTCATGTACATGCCCCCAAATCCTGACAGAAAAACAGAGTGGGGATTGCGACATGGCCATCCTTCCTGGAGGGGTAGGGGGGTGCTTTCTCTCTTTCTAACAAGAACATACCCTACAACAAAAATTCTCCAAAAAATAAAAATACATGGCAAAGCCAAGATTCAAACTGAGCCCATACCAAAATGAAGTCTTATTTTTCCACTGTTTCAGATATTTCAAATCATTACTCTTAAAATTTTAGCAACTAAAAAGCAATCTGTGCTTTTCCATAACAGTAAACTATTAGGTTTAAGAAATATGAAGGGGAGTGGCTGGCAGCATGGTGGTTAAGGGAGTGGGATTTCGCATGGCTGACTGCATGGTTCTAGTCCAGACCTGGCAGCTTGAAAAACACACTGGGCGCATGTGCTTGCATGCCCAAAATTCCAAAAGAAGAAACAGAAAAAGTATTTGGCCAGTGTGACCATATCCATGGGGAGGGTGTTTTCTCACTTCCCCTCTCTGTCTCTCTCTAGTGAACATATCTGCTGTAGCGAATTATTTAAAAAAAAAAAAAAAAGTGTGAGGAAAGGAAGCTCTAGTGACCATGTTTATCAAATTAGTGGAAGAAAAAAAAAAGAATGACATGAGAATACAGGAAAGAATAGTAACTGAGGCAGAAAAAGAACACATTCAATTTAGGACAAAATTATTTGGAGGTACCTGAAGAACATGCAAGTGAAAGTACTTGGTAAGTGGGTGGACATGTGAATTTGAATTTTAAAGAGAGGGAAGGTTTATGCCAAAGCTAGAGGAGTAACTGGAGGGGGGATCCAAAGAACAAGAGAGTTTTGAGCGATCAGCAGGTTCCTACAATAAAGGGAGGAGGCAGCCCTCCAGCAAAGTGGGAAGAAGGAGGAGCGGAACAGACCCAAATGGACCAAGCAGGTTGGGGATGAAAGACCAGCTGCAGAACCAACACAAGGTTTACATAAGCAGAAGCAGCTACCCAGGGCAGAGGTTTAGGGGGGCGAGAATGTCATCTTGATTAGGATGTGAATTCTTACAGGCAAGACAAGTCTGCATGCTTGTGCTGTCCACGTTTTGTAAAATGAACAAATGTCAGGCCCAAAGATAAAAAAAAGTCTCATTTGTATTGTATTGAAGTCTAAATCTATGAAATCGAACTAAGGGAAGCTAAAACTTTTATATTCCATGAAAACATTCTAAAATGCATTAATATAAAGGTTTATTAGGAGACCATGTTAAAATATTTACATGTCTAAAATGGTTTTAATCCTTGTACATTTAAACACATTTACTATTAAGCACTTAGTAGTCAGTTGAGTTTAATTTTAAAAATACTTGAGCACCTACTGTGGAGAAAGCACAACACACTCAGGAGAGACTTTAGAGGAAAAGGATATATTTCTGTGGCCTGCAGCAAGGCCAGTAATGTCAACTAGGAAACTTGCAGAGATGTTAGCTAGGGTGAAATGTAAACTAACCTCTGGGGGGGAAAAATGAGATTTGGCAGAAACTACAGAGAAGAGACTCGGCATAAGACCAAGAGAGTAACTTAGGCGAGAAAATCTCGCTACATCGGCTTAGAACCTTATCATGTGCCTCTACGAACCGTATTTTTGTTACTACTTAATTTTTTTTATTTAACTTTATTTATGTATTTATTTATTTTAATTTGACCACAGAGGAACAGAGTGAGAGAAAAAGGGGGAGGGGAGTGAGAAAGCAAGACACCAGGTCCAGGACTCAAACCACAGTTGGCCATGTGGGAGTCCAGCATCCTTAACCACCACACCACCTGACTCTGTTACTTAAATTTTTTAAATTGTCTTTGAAGCCTTTTTATGCTTAAAATTTATTTACTAGGTAATACAAGTACATGATAAACATTTTTTTTAAAGTTACACAAAAAGCAAATAATGAAAAGTCTCCCTTCTAACCTAATAGGGTCTCCGGAGGTATCATCCTGAGATGTTCTTTGGCTGTACTTTCTTTTTTTAAAAAAGCTATTTTAACCTTTAGGATTTCTTCTTCTTTTTTTTTTTTTTGAGACTTTTTTTTTTTTTTTTTGCTACAGGGCGCGTGTGCTCACCGGAGACAGAAAGCCCACGGGGGTGGGGGAGTGGGGGGGAGTGGATGGCCACACCACAATCCTTTCTTCTCCAATTCTCCTCTTGGGATCTTGGGCACACACACAGACGTGCCCGGCGTGAGTTTTAAGCCACCGGGTCCAAGGCTGGAACCACAGTCGACTACGTGGGAGTCCAGTGACATAGCCATTACGCTAACTGCTGGTCCCAGGATTTCTTCTATTTCTGACTGCTAGTTTCATGATTTAGTGATTCATAACTAAAATTCCTTTGAGATCTGATTGTCTTCATCCCATCCACAAAATTTGCATCTACAACATTTGAACTCTACAATCTAGAGTAGAGATTAAGGTATACACAGAAATACAGATTTATAAGAAAAAGCCTAGGTCTTTTGTTTCAGGTAATGTGATTATATTTCCCATCTATAAGACAGAATTTTTCTCGACAATTGGCCAAACTTGTGCTGAGTCAAGCAAAAATTTACTAGTAAACATCTATTTGAAAAGACGCACAACACATACACACAGAAACACCAAACTAAGACCCTGCTTACCTGCTGGTCCTTTATAATCTAGGGGCTTGAAACAGGAACCCAAAGTTGATCACAGAGGATCGAATGAGGTTGCATGGTTTAGAATTTAAGTTTCTGAAATGGGGTTCATTTACTGCAAGAAAATGTATAAGGCAAAATACATTGGGGCACAGGAAAAAATTAAAACTTATTTACCTTTTTTTTTTTTTTTTTACTGCTTCCTTTCAAAAATTATATTGTGGGAAGCTTCATAATATTCACAATATATTGGTACATGTATAGACAGTCCAGCCCCATAGGGTGGTGGTTAAGGGAGCCAGATTCCAGACGGCCTACCCGCAGTGTGAATCCCAGCCTTGGTGGCTTGGGATACATGCAGGTGCAGGTACGCGCGTGCCCAAACTCCAGATGGGATGGAGAAGAGAATAAGGCATGATCATGCCCAATGGGAGGGTGCTCTCTCCCTCTCTCTCTATTCCTCTCTCTGCAAAGCGCATGTCCGATGTCAATTAAAAAAATTAAAACAATAATTTATGAAGACATATGGCAGTGTACATTCAAATATATTTTGCTAATAAAAGTACATAATAAAATAAGTTAAGAAAATCAAACAGTTCAATATACACCATACATATTTTGTTTGTTTGTTTTTAATTACCAGAGAGCATGTCTACTCCTAAAGTGAGAGAGAGAGAGAGAGAGACCCTCCCAATAGGACGTGGTCACACCTCAATCCTCTTTCCTCCATCTCTCCTTCTCCTCGGGATTCTGGGCACACGCCCTACGTGTGTGTTTGGTCTTTTTTAAGCCACCAGGTGGGGATCTGAACCACCGCAGGCCTTGTGGGACCCATCTATTATACACAGTACTTAACTGCTGTGATAAGGGGCTGGCCCAAGATACATCTTTCTAAAATAAACATTTTATTTGTATCTTCTTAAAATATATAAACTACTAATAGGGGTAGAACAGAGAAAATAAAAGGTAAAAAAGAGACCAATGCAAGGCTAGACCGAGGTTTTAGAGGGAAAAGTAGGTAAGCTTATTTTTTTGATATGTAATTCTTTTCAATCACTTTACCACTCTAATAGTCATTGACATGGACAAACCATGGTTAGGGAGATGAACTCGGAAGTCAAGACTGCCAAGTTCAAATCCCCGCTGCACTACTTTCTTTGGAGAAGACTAAATGACATACATGTAAAGGGTCCTGTTCAGTCTCTGGTACATAAGCAGCCAAATAACTATCTACCAATAATTATTGTTAAAATAGAAAGGATACCACTTAACAAACTTTAGCTTTCTGCAATTACAGGAACAGAAGAGTTGAGTCATCTTTTAATTCCTTTTTAAAAACATTTTAAAAAGATGCTTTTATATTTAAGCAAACGGAAGCCTTTTCTTCTTTTTTTATCCACCCCCCCCCCCAAAAAAAATTCTTTCTCAATACACTCCTGTAAACTATTTGGTCTTGGAACAGCTTATGTAAATTTTAAAATGTCAGCCCTAGCCAAACGGATACAGGAATAACTATATACAGTATATTTTTTTGGCTTTACTTGTATATGAAGCATGTGTTTATATTTTGACCTTTTGTCTTTTTTTTTAATTAAGAAACATTTTTAAGCAGCAACTGGAATGATTTTTTTTTTAACTTTCCAAACATATTAAGCTACACATGGCAGAAACTATTGCTAAAACATTTATAATGTTACACCAACTGTGTTTATATTTCTGATTTTTTTTTAGATTGTTTTGTTTTCATGTAAGCCATGACCTGAAAATTTTAGCTCGAATTCTTTCCACAAAATAATTACATAATGGAACAGTCTGAGTCATTTTGAATTTCTGAAACACAAAACTCAGTCCCATAAAATAATGACCAGCCTTAGAGTGAGGTTTTTGTAGCAGGGTTGTGACTGTCCCCACCACAACTAGACAGTACAGATGAGACCAGAAGGACACAGAACGAAACACACAGCTTGAACTCACTCCACTCAGAAACTACTGGCTGCTTCTTTTCCATTCTCTTTTCTTAAACAATTCATACAAAAATCACTCGAGGGGCCGGCAGGTGGCGTGGTGGTTAAGGGCACTGGACTCCCATATGGTCAACTATGGTTCAAGTCCTGGACCTGGTGGCTTGCTTTCTCACTTTCCCTTTCTTTCTCACTCTGTCCCTCTCTGGAAAATTAAATTAATTAATTAATTAATTAATTAATTAATTAATTAATTAATTAATTAATTAATTAATTAATTAATTAATTAATAAAGTCGAATGAAATTTAAAAAAAGAAAATCACTCGAATGCTAGATTTCGCTACATTGAAAAAGAATCAAAGAACAAATAACCCTGGAAATTCTGAAAGCTAAAGTATTTTTCTTTTGCACAATCATTCAAACCTTATCTAGCACTCTCATGGAAGATGGACACAATTCATATGATGTATATAAATTAATATAAATAACATATAAAACATGATAGTTTTAGGAATAAGGCCAAAACCTACTAAATTGGGTAAGACACTTCTTTCAACTTCCCCATCTATTAAATGAAACAGATTACAAATATGATCTTTATAAGATAAGCTCTGGCAAAAAGGATGGTTTCTTAAGAACTCTAAAGAGAGTAATTTAAACTAATTATTTTTTCTTTAAAAAGGCATTTTTTTAAGGAAAAGACTCTCAATAACTATTTGCACAGAGAAGTAGCACCATATCCTACTTCCAACTTCACGCATTACTTCTAACAGGACACCCTAGATTTCAACACCCTTCTGGAGTGGTGACTCCACTCTAAAGTAGACCCCAATCACTTCTGTCTCCTTCACTGAATCACTGTCCCTGAAGCAGCCCATCAGTCCCCAATCACCACACAGACCTTCCCTATTGCTACTACTCCTAACAATGGATTTTCGAAATGGGTCATAAATAAACTCCTTATTAATGGAGTCAATGTTAGTATTTGCACCGTTAAAAAAGATGGGACTGGGAACCAGCAGTTAGCGTAATGGCTATGTCGCTGGACTCCCACGTGGTTGACCGCGGTTTGCGTCCCGGACCCGGTGGCTTAAAACTCACGCTGGGCGCATGTGCGTGCGTGCCCAAGATCCCGAGAGGAGAATGGAGGAGAAGGGATTGCGGCGTGACCATCCCCCCGGGGGGTGATTTCTCGCTTTCTGTTTCTATGTCTCTCTCTGTCTGTCTGGCGAGCGCACGCGCCCTACAGTGAAAATCTCTCCAAAAAAAAAAAAGATGGGACCAGCAGTTGGCATAATGCCTATCTTGTTTTTCTTTTCTTTTTTTTCTTTATTTTTTTTGAGAGAGATTTTTGCTACAGGGCATATGCACTCACCAGAGACAGTGAGACAGAAAGCGAGAAATCATCCCCCAGGGAGGGCTGGAGACACCACAATCTTGTCTCCTCCATTATCCTCTTGGGATTTGGGGCACACACCCCTGGCATGAGTTTTAAGCCTCTGGGTCCAGGACTCAAACCTCAGTCAACTATGTGGTAGCACAGTCACATAACCATTACATCATCTGCTGGTTCCCGTGACTGTCTTATTTTTCAAGTTACCAGGTCCAGAACTCGAGCCGAGCAGTTGGCCATGAGGGATCCAGCTGCTTTAACACCACAGGGTAGCCCACATCATATATGCACTTAAACCGATTCAACTTCCTATTCTGAGGGAAAAACATGGGGAGAAAAATCATTTAAATAATAATAGTAGGATACTTGCCTTTACATCCATGCTCCAGAATGAGCATAAACTGGAGAAAACAATCGGTTCATCAATCTAAAGTCCTATTCACTAGTCAAAAGTATAGCTGCTTAGGATCCCAAGATCCCGAGAGGAGAATGGAGGAGAAGGGATTGCGGCGTGACCATCCCCCCGGGGGGTGATTTCTCGCTTTCTGTTTCTATGTCTCTCTCTGTCTGTCTGGCGAGCGCACGCGCCCTACAGTGAAAATCTCTCCAAAAAAAAAAAGATGGGACCAGCAGTTGGCATAATGCCTATGTCGCTGGACTCCCACGTAGCTCACCGTGGTTAGAGTCCTGGACCTGGTGGCTTAGACTCACTCCAGGCACGTGTGCATGCATGCCCAAGATCTCCAGAGGAGAATGGAGGGGAAGGGATTGCGGTGTGGCCATCACTCCCCCCCAGGAGTGGGTGATTTCTCGCTTTCTGTCTCTGTCTTCCTGGTGAACGCACGTGCCCTATAGCAAAAACCTCTCCAAAAATAAATAAGTAATAAATAAATTTTAAAATAAAAGAAACACATTTGTTTTTTAACACAGCTGTAAACAACATCTTGACAGCTGGGAATTTACTGGAATCCATGGAATGAGATTTGCAACAATAAATAACCGTTCAATATTTATTTCTGTTCCAAAGAGATACAGCACATCACTTTATGTGCAACTTCAACAGAAAGTTTGTTACTGTCTTAAATAAAATAATAGCTCAGAGAGAGTTTGATTTTTAAGATAGATAGAAAAATAAAAAGTAACTAAGACTTCATTCAGCTTTTGTTGAAACATTTTCCATATATGCCCTCTCTTCAGACAAATCATGAGTTATCCCAAGACACTTTCGCATGTCCCATTTTCCTTCTCTTGCTCGCTCTTTATCCTCCTCCAGCCCCTCCTGGCTTCGTTGTTTTTCTCCCTTTACCCTCCTTCTCTAGACTGGTGTACAAGAGCAGAAAAGGCACTAATTACAGGTCCATTGATATCCCAATTTCAATCCTAAAACAATTCATTTAATACTGTTATTAAAATGAACATGTTATCTGCTCTACTCCGAAAAATCACAATCATCATCTCTGACTCAAAATATTTTTAAAATCTCCTCTAATACTATTATCTTTTGCTCATAAGTAAAATAATGGCTTCAGCATTGTAGCCGTTGTCATGAATGATGTAATCCCTTTCAGGAGGATTTAATACTACCATGAAATTTTCTAATAGCCAAAGACTGCAAAGTCTCATTAATTACAAAATCCTGGAGCTCTTAGCTACGAATTATGAGTCGGAAGGATGTGAATTTCATTACCAGGCAACAGTGCTACCCATTAAATCTTAACTAGAACTGCTGCGTGAGCAAATTTCCTACTTCATCTCTCCAAAACGTGCAAATACTGGATTCATTTCATTTCCATATAACACAGTGAAATTGCTATTTGCAAGAAAGGTTTTTGCTTCTGTAAGATTTCATACCAATAAAATCATTTATTTAACATGAAATCAGTGCTTGCTGTGTACATTGTTCTAGGGGTCTTGCAAACATTAACCCATTTATCCTCACAACAATGTTATGAAGTAAGTACTATGATTGTAACATGTCAAGTTTGCATCACAGTGCTCCATACATAAATGAAAATAAATACCTGATTTTAAAGTTAGACCAAAAAATTAACATGGATGGACATCTTTCAAACCAGTTAAATGTATTTAAGAGGTTAATAATATAGTAAGAGGATATGCCAACTTTCAATAAGTTGTGCACAGTAACTAAAACCACCAAAACAAATACCTTTAGTGGCATGTGGGTGTCCACCTGCAGCAGGAGACAGGAGCTAACAAGTATCTCACAACAATCTTTAGTGGCCACAGAGAGAGCAGGTTCTTGATTAAGGGCATTTGGAGGTGAGACTAATACATCCACGAAGGCAATAAAGTTTTTAAGCTACAGCTCCTCTCTACGATTTCCATCTACCATCGGTGAGACCATGAACTCAACAGGTAATACAATGAGCTGGTTAAGACACTTTCAGAGTAGATCCTTGGGGAGTCAGTCTGTCTGCCATTCCTGTTTATGCCACCTCATTTCAGAGGCTACATAAACCATTTCTTACATATTTTTTACTTCTATTCAAGTCACAATGATGTTTAGTCCTTCTAAATCTGTACCTAACAGATAAATATGTGCTCCTAATCTTCTAAGGAAAAGGCTTCAGACAGGTGAATATTCTTTTTGACTCTTCTTCACCCATTTCTTCTTATGATAAAAGTTCTCTTAATCTTGCTCCCCACTGGCACCTCTCACTTTACAATACTATATTCTGTATGATCTGAAGGATCTCTTGTAAATTCCCCATATTCCTTTTTCTTAATTATTTTTTGAGAGATTTTTTGCTATAGGGAGTATTCACTCACCAGAGAGACAGAGAGAAAGGAGAGAAAGTAAGAAATCACCCCCCAGGGGGATGGCCATGCCACAATCCCTTCTCCTCCACTCTCCTCTCAGAATTTTGGGCACATGCACCTGACATGAATTTTAAGCCACCAAGTCTGGCACTTGAACCGTGGCTGACTATGTAGGAGTCCAACGACGTAATCGTTACACCATCTGCTAGTCCCCCCATATTCCTTTTAAGTTGTAAAAACCAAAGTAGATAAAGTTCTCCAACAAAAATTTGATGTAACTCAGCATTAAGAGAATTAAGTCATAGTTATTACATGGTATATTTCAATGTGTATGATTTAGATATGCTTATTTTATAAGATATGGGTCTATATTTTGTCTGGTGCTATCTACTTTGGACTCCAGGTTCTTTTCTTCCACAATGCAGAAAGTCAGTTCTTCTGTATTTTATATTAGGTATTTTCTCCCAGGTGGACTGCTCTGCATGAGACCATGTTTGTTTCTGATCTCTTCCAATTCAAGGTAATTGGAATTGTATTTACTTCGTTTTTAATTTCAGCAATTTAACTGAGGAAATTATTAAGCAATACAAGAGCTCATGATGATGTGTCTAGATAAACTATTAATTACCATAGATTTTCCTCCAAATTGATACTGATCTAATTCTGTGGCCTACTACAAACCATACTAATAAATCTCAAGGATAAGGACACTATTCTTTCAGAAATGGCATGTCACATTTTATTGACTTTCTGTAGAATGAGGAAGAGAGAGGCACAGTAGGTTTTTAGGATTTCTTTCCAGTCTTCAAGAGTTTTCCTAGAGAGGGTCATGATAAGCTACTATCATTCTAACACCTTAAGGTTGCCCTTGTAACCTGAACTAATTGATAGTAAGCAGAAAGTAATAATTGGAACTGATAAAATTAGAAAAGAGTAATAGAGGGATAGAAAAGCTACCAGCAGAGGAAGGGATCCTTCGGAAAAGTAGGAAATAAGCAAAGGCCACCTTCACTTATCTGACTGACTGGCCTTAGTGCCATCTTTGGCCATGCCAAGTAACGTTCAAAATTCACTAAGCCTGGACCAGACTGTATTTTTCCAGCTGACTGTAGGTGCCTGGCTTATTTGATTAAATCACTGCTTTATGAGGTCAAGGCCATATCCTTGATCCCTATGTGAGTCAACGGGTACCAGTTTTATGGTCAAAAATGTGCCTTTTAACCCCAGTCTCTCATAAATACCATTACTTTAGCTAAGGGGATTCATAAGAGGTCATGAACCAAAAATGCAAACCAATCACTATCACTGAAAAAATAACCAGGAAAACATGACCAGTTAGCCCATCAAACAAATTTCATTTAAACAAAACAAAACAAAAACCTCCTGAGCCAGCAGGTGGTATGGTGGTAAGGTGCTAGACTCCCACATGGCCAACTGTGGTTCAAGTACTAGACCCGGCGGCAGCTTGAGAACCAAGTTGGGCACATGTGTATGTGTACCCAAAATCCCAGGAGGAGAATGGATTGTGGCATGGACATTCTTCCCTGGGATCTCTCACTTTTCTTCTCACTGTCTCTCTCTGGACAATGCATACATCCTATGGCAAAAACCTTTATTAAAAAAAATAAATAACAACTCCCTAATGGTCTTAGATTTCAAGGTGAGACAACTGTAAAAAACAAAAACAAAAACAAAAACAAAAACAACTAGGCTCTCTAAATACTAGTTCTGTGTGTGACCTTGACAAGTGTTTCAGATAAGACACATTAGAAGTCTCGGTAGAGCTTGCCTATGAGAAATACTCAGCCTCAGCCCCTTCTTGAGACACACCTTGGGAGTCGGAAGCACCGGACGAGGCCAGGCCCACTGGGTCCTACACCTGGTTTTGCAGCACAAGACCTGTGAAACACTAGGCAAATGTCGGTCTCAACTTTCTCATAAAGCTGAGATAATGAATTAAAGCATTTAAGCATGCCTAGCACACAGCAATGGCAGTAATTTCGACATTCCGTTTTTTGGTTTTTTTTTTTAATGTAAATAAGATAATGAGACATTATTATCACCACTATCTGTTAATCAATGTTTTTAAAAGTATAGTCAGGGAACTACGGATATCAGAATGTCTTGGGATATCGAATAAAAAGATACCATATCCCATCCCCACCTATTCAAGAACACTCCCCTAAGAATCTATCACGTAATGTTCCTTTTTGAATCAAACTTGCTTGAGATGGATATGAAAATTGAAGAATGATGGACCCAGCAGGTCTTGTTCTGGGTCACCGTAAATTAAGATTGGTCTCCAGTTATTCTTTAAGAGGCCAAAATTACCCAGTATCCGGTATTTTTTATTGCACTTCAGTACTTGTCTGGATATATACTTTAAAACAATAGGTTTACATATTTTAGGCTCATTTCTGATTTCTTTCTTTCCCAATGATACTATTTTGATGTCTTTTTACCTCTGACCAGGAGTCAGCAAACCCAAGAGTTGGTCTGCAGCCAGTTTTATACCATGCTAAGCCCCCAGAGAGGGCATGTGTTCAAAGGATTGTTTAAAAAACAAGAATACAAATGATCAAGACCATATAATGGAAAAAAGTCTCAAATACTTATCTGGCCCTTTACAAAAATGTCTGCCAATCACTTTGTACTTAATTGTTTTTAAACTGCAGGTCTCAACACAATTTACTTTTAAAAAAAGGGGGGGGGAGAATTAATTAGAATAGAAAAAAGTACTGTACCCAGAAGAATGAAGTACTATTGCCAAAGTTTCAGTTACACCGGTATGTTTGTGTGTACTAGATATAATAAAATGGTATTCCATGTCAGTCAAGATGTTTTAAATTCCTGGGGGATACAACTGGGGAATAAATTGTGCAATTTGTTACCAAGTATTCATTAAAACTTACATTGAGTAATTTCTATAGGAAAGGTGCCTTGGAGATTATAAAACCCTACAGATAATTCCT
>NW_006209101.1:545409-547620 GCF_000334495.1 Tupaia belangeri chinensis | reverse complement strand
GCTAAAGGTCTGTTTCTACATTGCAGAGTGAAAATTAAATCTCTCTGTATACAATGTACATTGTTTTAAGGGGAAAATGGAATCAATACATTACTTCAAAAGCATTATACAATGTTTTAGTTATATTAACAGCATGATATATTGAACGTATATATGTTTATTAGTTCCTAGTTGCCTCTAATTTGGGAAATAAATCCTTTCCCTTTGTGTGTGTGAATGTGTGTGTTTATACAAGTGTACACAGGGTTGTGTAGGAAACATAAAAGAAGTGTGAGATGCCTCTGCCCTGTCTGTGCCATCCACTATTGGCTACTGCTCCTAATTTATTTAAAATACATATTCTTTTATTTTTCTCTTGTTTTTAGTAAGAAAAGCCTTTGATTAAATTCTTGAGCATACAAAACAATCACGACTTATGATTACGTATCCTGGGAAAGATTAAAATTGAATATTTAAGCAAAACCTTCCCTTTTATCTTCACAGGGCACTAATTTCCTGGGTTTTTGTGATTGTTTTTGGACAATCTAAAAACAGATTCATCTTATAACCCATTTCAACATGCAATGCTGCAAAGAAAACATCTTCCTAGGAATGTACACAAGAAAATGAAATGACACTTTAAAATGTTTTCCTTATATGAAATACACTGCAGACACACAAACCACAGGCAGAATAAATAAATAAAAGCTGGTGCAATGCTGCATGAGTGTTTGCCTTACACCACAAAGAAAACACACTTGCACATCTGCACACCATGGTATTTCAGCTTGGAGTGCCATAAAAACGGGATTTAGGCAGGCTGTGTAAACATAGGAGGCTGCAAATGTGTGGTGGTGTGTGTGTGTGTGTGTGTGTGTGTGTGTGTGTGTGTGTTAGGGAGTGAGGGTTGTAAGCAGAAGGGGTGGGACTTGTCAGAAGCAGCTATTTGAGAAAATTCCTTTTTTCTTTCCCATTCATTCTTTCTCGCTTCAGTGTCTGGCACAGTCCTCACAATTACTCACCGGCTCTTCATTCTAAAGACAACCAACAAGCTTTCGGAACTTCCTACAGTGTTTTTCACACACTTTTTTTTTTTTAATGCACCAAATCATTCAATATGTGTTTTATATAAAAAAGCAAACCATTAGCCCGTTTCCTCGTTCCAGAGACCCCGTGGGTTGCAGACTAAATGGGATCCTTTGTTGAGTGTCCAAAAATAACACAGGGTATTGGTAAATTGGCAAATAATAGATTACTCTGTTCCCAAGAACGCCAGAGCTGTTACCATAAATTTTGTTCTGGCCTTATCAGTCTAATTTCTTGCTTTAAGAGAATCTACCGTCCTAACAACAGTAAAACCCACCAAATTGAGCACCCTACGCCTTTTCTCTTCGGACACTCCAGTAATAAAGATAAGGATTGAAAAAGGACGCCGAGTGGGCCGATTTCCTTTATGCACAATGATAGCCTCCAAGCGAAATAGCTCCAACCACAGCGAAAGTTGACTTAATAGCTGCCGCCCACCCTGAACCGGCCGTCCTCTGCCGCCGTGCCCAGGAAGGAGGGGCAGATGGGCAGAGGGAACCAAACCCTTTCAGCTCCCCCACCTCCAGAGGAGGGGGAAGAGGGGGCGGGCATGACAAGAGAGCAGAGTAGGAAGGTGGGCGAGTGGGAGAGACAGAAATGGATGCTGAGGGAGTGGGCGCGAAGGGAAGGTAGGGAAGGTGGAGAACACCGGCCGAGGCTGGCGAGCGGAGCTGTGGGATTCAAGGGAAAGGGGCGGGGGCGCAGAGGGGTCCGATCCTCACCATTGAACGCCCCTGCGTCCGCAGCCGCCGCCGTCTCCTCCTCCTCTTCCTCCTCCGCGTCCTCGGAGTCGGAGTGCATGGGCTCCTCGGCGAAGTTGACCCCCTTACTGGGGGTGCCACCCCCGGCGGCGGCGCCCGCGTCCCCCCAGGTCCTGCCCTCATGGCCGAAGCGCGCGGCGCCTTTGCGCTCGTTCTCCTGCTGCAGGCGCGTGAAGTGCTGCAGCGCGAACTCCAGCAGGTCCGCGGGCTGGTGCCTCAGCACCTCCACCGTGAATTCCTGCAGCAGCTCCGTCAGTCCCGCCGGGATCTCGATGCTCATCCTGCCTCCGGGGCGGCGGGCACCTGGGCGCGGCCCTCGCCCCTTCCTCGGTCCAGCCTACGGCTCTGCGGCCGCCTCGCGAGCTCCGAGGGCGCAGCTGGGCCA
>NW_006209101.1:522864-545244 GCF_000334495.1 Tupaia belangeri chinensis | reverse complement strand
CCCCGCGGCCCCCCCCCCCCCGCCGCTGTGACCGCTGCAGGGTGGAGGACCGTGGCGGGCGCCCGCGCGCTGGCGGGGGGCGCTGCTCCGGCACGCGCCCGGGGCTTGAGGCCCAACCGAGCAGTCTGGCAGTCTCCCCAGTTCCCACCCGTAATCCACCACCCGCAGCCCGCGCGGAGCTGGTGCCACGCGATTTGTCCTGAAACTTCAGTGGTGGCATTTTCCTGCAGGAATCTAGTTGCTCTGATAAGTGTTGGTAATGCCTTTTGTTTCAAGTCATATCATAGTACCGATTCTCTTTGGGAGAAAGCAACACTGCCCCATCTTTGTGATACCTTTTTGTCTCACCACGTTTTATTCAGCCTTTCCTCATTCGTGCATTTAGTGCTGTTTATTGAGATAGAGGCCCCGTTTATTGTGAGACACTTGTCAAAATTATTATAATTGATGCCGTTCAAACAGGATAGTACAGCAATTCGCATAAAATGTCGTAGTGCTAAAGCATGAAGAGCTTTTTCCTGACTAGGCTCTTATTATTTTAAAACTTTCCCTTATTGTTCGTGTACTTTCGAGTTTTATCTCTAAAAATTGGGGTGGTTCAATATAGTAAGAGAAATAGAATTACAAATGCATACTTTTGGAGTAGATATCCTTGACTTTTTTTTTTTTTTTTGGAGAGATTTTCACTGTAGGGCGCGTGCACTCGCCAGACAGAGACATAGAGACAGAAAGCGAGAAATCACCCCCCGGGAGGATGGTCACGCTGCAATCCCTTCTCCTCCATTCTCCTCTCGGGATCTTGGGCACCCACGCACGCACACGCACCCGGTGTGGTTTTAAGCCACCGGGTCCGGGACACGAACCACGGTCGACTACGTGGGAGTCCAGCGACATAGCCATTACGCTAACTGCTGGTTCCCCGATATCCTTGACTTTTAAATGACATTTATACTACAAATGTTTTCCATTTTAAAGTAGAGGAAATTGTCCTTTGTCAATTAAATACTGTTTACACTCACTTCATTTTCTACAATGACTATATGTATCATTGTAAATAAAATAGTTCCAGAGCAAGCTCAGGTATTCTGATTTATCTTTACACCCACACAGAAGAGCAAATACATGACTCAGGAAACTCAGAGTAAAAATCAGATGTAACAAACCAGTCCCTTTTGTGGCCATCAGAGACCTAGCTCCTTCCAGCTCATTGCTCTGTGACCCTCAATTTGTGGTCCTAAATAGCTGCTTCACGTCCAGTCATCACATCTTTCCATCAGTGAAGAGGAAAGTGTAAAAGAGAAGTGACCCTCCCCTTCCCCGCCCCAATATAGACCCTTTAAGGACACTTCTAAGAAGTTATACACACCAATTCCTTCTCTGTCATCTTGGCCAGAACTTAGTCACCATTGCCACACCCGGAGTGTGGCAGATTGCGTCTTCCACAGGTGACTGCAATAATATCTTCTGACCAGTGTGGCCTTGCCCTCCCCATCCAAGTCAAAGTCTTATTTCCCCTCTTCTTGAATCTGAGTGGGCTTGTGACTGCTGTGGCCAATAGCGTGTGAAAGAAGTCAGCCCACCATGCCAGAAGCCGACACTGTATGGGTACACCACCCGGAGTCTTGGCCCCACAAAGTACATGAGTATAACAGGGTGTTTTTAAGCCTCTAAGTTTTGAGTAATTTGTTACACAGCAATCGTAACTGAAATACATGGCCATAAGGAAACTTTGGGAATGTAATCTTTATTTTTAGCAGTCATGTGCCAAGCAAATATTTGGGGATTAAGGAGAACCAAATCTGGAGATAATTATCAGTCTCTGCCACAATAATTACTAATAACACTTTCATACTAGGGATGACAGAAAAAAAAAAAAAAAAAAAAAGCACTATGTTTCCAAACATTAACAAGAGCCTTAAAGAATCATCTCAATGTTGTGTTTCCAAATTCACTTATTTCTTTTCCTGACTTATCTTATGAGGTGTGGTCCATGGAAGGTTGTGTGGCTCATATCCTTAAGAGTATAGAATTGGCTTAAGCATGAAATGTGAACTTGGATTTGATGACAAATATGGTCTCCTTCATCTTGGGAGACTTAATATAATAATAAAAGAAGACACTGGATTGAAAATATCTTTGCCAGCAGCTCTCTGATAAGAATTTTTATTTGCATCAATTCTTAAATCAATGGCCCCCCCCCCCCAAAAAAAAACAAAGCTTGATTCTGATATTTCCTTTAAGTTAGTTTTGTTCTCAGAATAAACATCTACTTCTCAAATTATAGTCTGGCTTTTATTCACTACCACTTAACCTTTTTGATAATATTGTGTGATAGCCTTTGCTTTCATTTTCAGAATATTTCCTTTGAACCTTGGAATATAGTTGACAGTGGCTTATGGGGACTATTTCTCTTGAATCCTTTAAAAAGAACATCACTGATATTGATTCTTTCGTTGTTGATTTACAAAGCAATTTGCACTCGTTTCTCAGAGAGTCAGACTAGAAGTGATTGCAAAAGAATTCCAAAAGCTCAATGTTGAAATGAAATGAGTGCTACCAAATTAGTTTTCACACAGGGGAATTAAACAGACGTTGCCCAGAGACATCAACGCACTTATCTGCAGCTGCCAAAACACGACAACAGCATGGGCAACTCGATGGCTTGGACAAGCTTTCCAATATAGAATAACTGACCAATCAATCATACAGCATTTCCTATCGATAGTTAAGATGTATCCTGATTAAATTTCTCTGGTGCAAGAATATACCCACTGAAGGGAAAAAAAAAAAGTAGGTCATTGAAAGGCATGGTGGCCACCAGTCTCGGTTTTACATACTTTCACCATTTTGGCACTGACTAGTTTTGGTGTATCTAATTTATATTCTGGAGAGCGTATTCAGTTAGTTGATCTTGACTAGGATTGCCTGACCTTGACTGAGGTGGTCTGGTCAGTGTGGCCAGGCAGGTGCAGGGCAAGCACATGGTCAGATAGTATAAATACATGGTAAGTCCTGCCTCTTCGGCAGAGAGAAAAGTCCCAAATTAGAATTGTAGGTGGTACAGACAGCTGACATCATGTCTGCTAAAAGATGGTCACTTTATAGCCTGAAACTCTTACAGGCACTTAGACTAAGACTGAGTAAAATGTTTACTCTCTAGATTCAGCTTTGCAAAGAGTTGTCTCTAGAATATCAAGTGGTTCTCAAATTTTAGCCAGCACCTGAATCACCTGCAAGTCTGGCTCAAACATGGCTTTAAGTATTAGGCAAAGGTCTCTTAACATTTTTTGATTTTGATTTATTAAGCTAAAACTGCCTTTCTTGAAATGAAAAAATATAATTTAAAATGCCTATTTAATGGCCACAGTAAGCTATACAGTCTCAGCTAGGTGCTACTTTATAGTATATTCATTCTACCCACAGAATTTCATATCTAAAGTCAGCTTTTGTTCACAGATATGTATATATCAGCTAAACTTACTAGTGAAAGTATCTAATTTAGATATTTTTTGAATCAATGAAATGTGGAAAAGAATAAAGGAATGGAAACCATCTGCAGATACCAGAGACAGGGTGGGAGGAGGATGGGAAACGGCAGAGAGTGAAAGATAGGGAGGGAAATAAATACATACAAGAAATAAATGGAAAATTATTTGTTGATGATAACTTGTATGATTAAGCCACTTTGCAGTGTATTCTGGCTGGAAAATCGCATTTTGTATGCTGTGGTGATCAGTGAAAGAATTTTTTAAATAAATTAAAAAAAAATGGTTTCTGGGGCCAACTCCCAGATTTTCAGATTCAGTAGGACTGAGCTGGGGCTGGAGAATTTGCATTTCTTTTCTTCTCTTTCTTTCTTTTTTCTTTTTTGTAGGTTTTCACCATAGGATGCATACACTCACCTGAGAAAGAGAGACAGAGACTGAAAGCAGAAAAGTGAGAAATCACCTCACAATCCCTTCTCCATTCTCCTCTCGGGATTTTGGGTACTCATGCACATGCACTGGGTGTGATTTTCATGCCGTCAGGTCCAGGACTCAAATCGTGGTCGTCCATGTGGGACTCCAGTGCCTCAACCACCACACCATCTCTATCAACTATCCAGGTGGCACTTACTCATTATGCCAGGAGTCTGGGGACTGCAGTAAGTTCCCCAGGAAAGATCTTAGACTCATGCTGTAAAAAGAAGCTCTTTTAACACCAAAGCATAAGCTTTTCTTTGACTACATGAGGACTAAATGGAAGTCTCATTATTCCATTCTCCTTGAAGAGGTCTTACAAAGTTAAAGAGATTCTAAAAAGCAACAAAGACTATGTCCCTAAACAACAACACATTTTGTAAATCGAATATGAGTTTCCTATTAAGAATCAGGTTGGATACATGAGTTTATCTCTGCATCCTTAAACACCACTAAAATCATGGCTAAAGGAATGGGGAAAAACTCACAAGCACAAAGAGAAAAGGGGAACTACAATAAAATGTAAATCTAATTTTTCACATTTTTATCAGTTTTAAAAGGAAGACAATTCTTACACATGCTAGAAAACTTTATAATAAGTGAAATAAGCTAGTCTCAGTAAAAACAAACATTGTATGATTCCACTTAGATGAGTTATTCAGAGTAGTCACAATTTATAGAAAAAGAAAGTAAAATGGTGGTTGCCAGGGCCTGGGGGAGGGGCGGGATAGAGAGTTATTTAATGGGTAGAGTTTCAGTTTTGCAAAATGAAAAAGTCCTGGGATTGGTTGCACAACAATTTGAATATAACACCACTGAACTGTACCCTTAAAATGGTTAATATGGTAAATTTTATGCTATGTATATTTTACCACGATTAATGTTTTTAATTTTTAATTTTAAAAAGAACTGGAAAAGAGACACCAACAGATGAAAGTTGTCTGCTAAAATTTTAGAACTAACTTAGCAAACTAAAATATGCTGGAACCTAAATCTGGGTAAGGGATCAGCAAGAGGAAGCCAACAAGAAGCAAGATCACATCTGTATCACAGAGCACAGCACAGAATCTGGACACTCGGTGCCTTTGGAGAGGGGCAAGGGTGAGGATTGGTTAAATGTCTGTATAAGGAGCCAATGCCCTTGTCCACCCTCAGGACTGTCCTCCATCTCACATAGGCAAGTCACTGCTTTTGTTCATTCTCAGGAGGAAATGGAAAGTTTACTTTTTTGGAAAGTTTTCCACAGTGGATTCTGGGGATGTGATACTGCACTGAAAACAAGGGCATTAAGGACCAGCAGGTGGCATGGAGATTAAGGCGACTAGATCGCACATGGTCCTGGACTTGGTGGTTGAAGAATACTCTGGGCACATGTGCATGCATGCCCAAAATCCTGAAAAGAAAATGGAGAAGATACTGTGGCATGGCCATCCCCCAAGAAAGATGGAAGTAAGTGGAGGTGGGAGGGAGGAAGGAAGAGAGGAAGAAACAAGAAAGAAAGAAAAGAAAAAAGAAAAAGAAAGAAAACTGATAAAATCAAATGAACTACTTATCAGTGTTCTTTCCCTCATTGGAACCCAAATTCTGAGAATTAGAGTTATACCCTTCTAGGTAAGAAATTAGAGAATTCTGGGGACCAGCAGATGGCATACTGGATAAGGCGCTGGACATTCCCACATGGCCAACCATGGTTTGAGTCCTGGACCTGGTGGCTTCCTTTCTCTCTCTTTCTCTCTGTCTCTCTCTGGTCAAATTAAAATGAATGAATGAATAAATAAAAGAAAATAAATAATTTTAAAAAAAAAGAAAAAGAAATTAGAGAATTCTTCCTCAGGCAACTGACCAGCCTGAGGGGCAAAACTTACAGATGTTGCTATTCGAGGGTCTCCCAATGAAAAGTCCAGTTCTCTGTCTTTTCATCCCATTCTGAAGTCCACCGTCCAATAACCACCACTCCTCTTTATACCTCGTAAATATGAATTTAGGAAAGAATCATCAGATTTCTGAGAAAAGCTTTTAGTATTAAAAGCTGAAATGAAATAAATGAATTAAAGAAATAAATTTAGATATGTAGGGACCAGCTGTTGGTGTAATGGCTATGTTGCTGGACTCCTATATAGTCGACCACAGTTCAAGTCCTGGACCTGGTGGCTTACACCCACACCAGGCATGTGTGTGTGCGTGCCCAAGATCCCAAGAGGAGAATGGAGGAGAAGAGATTGCGGTGTGGCCATCCCTCCTGGGGGGTGATTTCTCGCTTTCCATCTCTCTGTCTCTCTGTCTTTCTGGCAAGCACACATGCCTTATAGGCAAACCTCTCCAAAAAAAAAATGTAAACTTAGATATCTAAAGATTGCAATGAATAGAAGAAAGATTTAAAAAGCATTTCAATATCTTCAAATAAATAATAATGATGATAATACTAATAATTGCTAATATTTGTCAGATACTGTTCTATATTTTATCAAGTCAGGACTTTCCTTTAATTAAGTCAGGCTTTGATAATTTCTCTTTTGAATGACTCAAAATCAAATGGGACCTTAATTTATCTCTAAAATTCCTTCACTTTGCCATTTTTTATTGACTAAAAGGAAGTCACAAGTACCACTGACATTTAGAGAAGGGGATTATATGTAAACTATAAACTATTTCTCCTCTTATGTCCTTGTTTTGATAAAATTCAGATTCCTGAGGAGGGTAATGGGAATTTACAGTACCTAGAACTTGGCATGTCTGAAGATATCTTTATTCTGCCTTTATTTTGCTGGATATAGAATTGAGGGTTGGAAATCATTTTCCCTCATTACGTGGAGGATTTCCAGATCACAGACTCTACCTCCTGTCTGTTAATGCTCTGCCTTCCTGTGCCGCCTCCATTCCCTCTGACCCACTCTAGGAAATTGCGTCTGCAATGGTCATCTCTCTCTCTCGTGTCATCCATGTTTCCCTTTCTCCTGAGCCATTCTACGGTGGATTAGGAGAACATTTGCTTCATGCCCTCTACTCTTCAGGCCCTCAATAATTTAAAGAGGGAAGAAATTCTTCTTGCCCTCTAGATAAAGTAAACAACCAGTTTGAGGAAGCCCATGGGAAACACTTAACTTCCAGGACATCACATTTTATTGGTTCTCTTCCTACCTCCCTGGCCATTATCTTTTCAGTCTCCTTTACTGACTATGTCTTACCCTCCTAGCTTCTAAATGTTGAAGCATCCTGGACATCTTCCTCTACATTCACTCTTGGGTGAGCTTGCCAAATTTAGGAGCCTTATTAATTATTATTATTATTATTATTTAAATTTTGCTATAAGGCACTTGCACTTGCTGGACAGAGAGAGATAGAAAATGAAAAAGCACCTTCTGGGGGGCGAGTGATAGCTACACAACAATCCCTTCTCCATTTTCCTCTTGGGATTTCAAGCAGCTGAGGCTAGGACTGAAACTGCAAAGTTGGCCATGGGGATCCAACAACCTTAACCGCCATGCCACTGGCTGGCTCAAGTTCAGTCACTTTAAATACCATTTATATGCTGATGATTCTCAGGATAATTGTGAAGAAAGAGCTGGAATAACTGTAGTGCAGTAGGTCTAGAGAAGATCCAGGTTCAACTGGAGCAGGAAATCAATGACATATAAAAGGATGTTCCCTAAGAACAAGAAAGAAATTGATATTAATCTAAATGAGAAATGAGAATGATATATACATATTCCTTTGATTAAATTAAGAAGTATGAATTTCTGTAGCAGTTAATAGCTTACAGGGATTCCCACATTTCATATAACTCATTCCTTTATTTCTGGGTTTAGGAGACCATATAGCTGAAACATTTCTAGTTCCTATTTAAGAGGCTAACAATGTATAGGGAAATGCCAAGCCTGCTGCTTGAAATTCTATGGGCTTTAGAGGTTGGAGACTCCCACAACAGAGAGTTAATATTTACAAAGAAGGGAACTACAGGGCATTCGTTCAGTGTCCTATTTATTGTTCCATGTGGTTGAATTTTTATTAAATTTTCCTTTGTTTTTAGAATATCTTATTTTATATCAATGATTTCTTTTTTTATTCTCCTCATTTTCTCTTAGTTACTCCACTATCATGAAATTCAAGAACCATGATTCCCAAGGGTAGAATTCTCTTGCTAATCAGCATCCCTACGGGATAGAACGTTCTTTTTTTGCTTTCAGTGCTCTTAAAGCAAATGTGTGCTTTATTTGAAGAACAGTTTACCATTCACCCTGTTTCAAGGTCATAGTATCTTTCACTTGTTGAACTGTATGGTCTACTAAATTTTGTTTAGTCTTTCTCTTGCCACCAGAAACAAATTACACACGTATCAAAGCACAAAGGGAATAGTTGGGTGTTTAAACTATGTTTTATTTACCATTTTAAGGATAGACCTTCTAGATCTTTCAACTCTCTTTTACTATGCAAGTTCTAGAACTTGTAAAAACACCCACAAGCCAGGCCTATATAGCAAACACACGGACCAGTATCTTTTTTTCTTAAAATAATTATTATTATTTTAGAGGTTTTTGCTATAGGGCATGTGCGCTCGCCAGAAAGACAGAGAGAGACAGAGAGATATAAAGTGAGAAATCACCCCCCAGGGGGATGGCCATGCCGCAATCCCTTCTCCTCCACTCGCCTCTCAGGATCTTAGGCAGGTATGCACACACGCCTGGCGTGAGTTTAACCCACCGGGTTCGGGACGCGAACCATAGCCCACTACATGGGAGTCCAGTGACATAGCCATTACACCAACTGCTGGTTCTAAAAGAATTATTTATTTAATTTTATTTATTTATTCATTGTATTTTAATTTGACCTGAGAAAGACACAGACAGAAAGAGAAAGTAGGGGTGAGAGGAGTGAGAAAGCAAGCCACCAGGTCTGGAACTCAAACTGCAGTCAGCAATGTGGGAACTCTAGTGCCTTAACTACCATGCCAACTGCTATTCCCTCCCCCCCATTTTTTTTTAAAAAGAACTATTTATTTAACTTTATTTATTTACAGAGCAGTATCATTTTAATGAATAGTTAGACCTTTCCATCTGCTACATATTGTGCATTAATGTTTTTGTTCATTCTTGGTGTTTTCTCTACAGATGACTTCAAAATAAATGAAAGCTTTTGCTCAATCTTCTCTTTTAATAACCAAACTACAATTACATTTACCTGCTAGAAGACTCGGCATAACTATGTTGCCAACATTTCAAATTCAACAACCAAATTTATAAAAAAAACAGAAGTAAAGTTCTATCCCTCCGAATCGTTCTTCTTCCTCTATTCTTCTCTATCTCTGTCAAGGGCATCATAATATCCTAGACTCTCAGAGCCACTGTCAACTTTTGCCTCTCACATCCCAAAGTGGATTAGTTGTCAAGAACTGTTGATTCTTGTTCCATGGTGTCTTGCTGACGTTTATCCCCTCCCTGCCTTTCCTAATGTTACTGTCTATCTTAGTCAGTTTGGACTGCCCTAACAAAATACCATAGTCTTGGGCACTTACACAACAGAAGTTTGTTTCTTACTGCTCTGGAGGATGGAAGTCCAAAGTCAGGATGCCAGTATGGTTGGGTTCTAGTGAAGGCTCTTTTCTGGATTTGCAGATGGCCACTTCTCACAGCATATTCACAAGGCCATTTCTTTTTTTTTTTTTTTTTTGAGAGATTTTCACTATAGGGCACGTGTGCTCTCCAGACAGACAGAGAGAGACAGAGAGACAGAAAGCGAGAAATCACCTCCCAGGGGGGACGGTCACGCCGCAATCCCTTCTCCTCCATTCTCCTCTCGGGATCTTGGGCACACACACACACGCGCCTGGACAAGGCCATTTCTTGATTTGTGTGCATGGAGAAAGAATGCTCTGGTGTCTCTTACTTTTCTTATTAGATTAGGACCTCACCTTTATAATTTCATTTAACTTTAATTATCTTATAACTGTCCTATTTCCAAAAGCGGACACATTGGTGTGTATGTCAGGGGTGGGGATTATGCTTCAACACATGAATTTTAAGGAAACACAATTCAGTCTATAGCATTGTTCTAGGTTGGGTTATCATCACTTTTTATCAGAACTATTGTTTCTTAATTAACCCTCCTCCTACCTCCAGTCTTTTCCATTTCTAACTGCACATTACTACTTGAGATAACTTTTCTAGATACATTTCCATTTATGTCATTTTCTGTTAAGAAAGAAAGAAGAAAAGAAAAAACAAACTCTAATGCTTTTTCTGTTTCCTGGAGAATAAAGACAAACCTTATAATCATGAAATTTAAGAACTTCCATAATCGGATTTCAACCTAATTTGCTAGCTTTAGTTCAAAGTCTCCATTATACTATTTATACCACAACCAAACTGGAATACTTGCCTTTGAGCATGCCTTTCAATTTCCTGCCTCCATATAGTCACTTACTAGGTTTGCCTCACTTGGAAACACTCACCCATTTTCTGCAATCAATAATCCGAACTCCTGGTCAAATGCTACCTCCTCATAAAGACTTCTTTGATCCCTTGACCAGAAGTAATAACTCCCTATTTCATATATCCTTTTGTACTTATAATTTTTAATTTTGTTTCTTGCTAATTTATAGAATTATTTGGTCTCCTGCTGGAAAATAATCTGCTGGAAGAAATTAGTTGAGACGTGACTTGCACACCAGATACAGCAGGATCCTCACAGAGCCTAACACCTAGCAGGCATCCAGTGAGTATTTGTTAACATGAACTATGAATCTACTAATGGGAGTTATAATATTTCATAGTCAAATGGACATAAAATCATATTTAGATTATATTTTATATTATATTAACTAAAGCCATAATCTATTCTGTACCTAACGCTTTTACAAAATATTTTATTTGAAGAAAGGACTTTGTTGCTAAATATTTTAAATCATTCATCTTATTCAACTTAATCACTTTATAAATGAGAAAAACTGGGCCAGATGGAGATTAAAAATGACATTCTCAAGGTTTCCCAATTATTTAGTAGCAGAATATATATATATAAAATTGTATCAATTGGAAAGGTAGACTTGTAGAGCAGCTTAGTGACCTCATCCTTTTCTAAGACATTATCCTGTTACTGGGAAAATTAAGATAACATCTGAAAGGAATCATAACTCAGTGAGGACACTCAAGGTTAAATCTTACTAAATCATTTCTTGTAGGTACTGTTGATGTTTCGAAACTATGAAAGCTTTTGTTTTCTCAGGAAATGTGTAATTCACCATGGAGCCTAGTAGAATGGGACTGTTGTCTTCAAAGAATCTTCAAAAAAAAAAATCACGTAACTTCTATAAAATGTAAACAAAGTATTGAAGGAAGATGAAGCACATAGTATTTTCCAAGATTTCTCAGGAACTATACTAAAGTTAGATCATGCAGTTAGAATATCAACTACCTTGGGGCCAGTAGGTGGTATAGGTGGTTAAGGGCACTGGACTCCCATGTGGTCGACTGTGGATCAAGACCTGGACCTGGTGGCTTGCTTTCTCACTTTCCCTGTTTCTCTCTCTCTCTCTGTCCATAAAATCATATTTAGATTATATTTTATATTATATTAACTAAAGCCATAATCTATTCTGTACCTAACGCTTTTACAAAATATTTTATTTGAAGAAAGGACTTTGTTGCTAAATATTTTAAATCATTCATCTTATTCAACTTAATCACTTTATAAATGAGAAAAACTGGGCCAGATGGAGATTAAAAATGACATTCTCAAGGTTTCCCAATTATTTAGTAGCAGAATATATATATATAAAATTGTATCAATTGGAAAGGTAGACTTGTAGAGCAGCTTAGTGACCTCATCCTTTTCTAAGACATTATCCTGTTACTGGGAAAATTAAGATAACATCTGAAAGGAATCATAACTCAGTGAGGACACTCAAGGTTAAATCTTACTAAATCATTTCTTGTAGGTACTGTTGATGTTTCGAAACTATGAAAGCTTTTGTTTTCTCAGGAAATGTGTAATTCACCATGGAGCCTAGTAGAATGGGACTGTTGTCTTCAAAGAATCTTCAAAAAAAAAAATCACGTAACTTCTATAAAATGTAAACAAAGTATTGAAGGAAGATGAAGCACATAGTATTTTCCAAGATTTCTCAGGAACTATACTAAAGTTAGATCATGCAGTTAGAATATCAACTACCTTGGGGCCAGTAGGTGGTATAGGTGGTTAAGGGCACTGGACTCCCATGTGGTCGACTGTGGATCAAGACCTGGACCTGGTGGCTTGCTTTCTCACTTTCCCTGTTTCTCTCTCTCTCTCTGTCCCTCTCTGGTCAAATTTTAATTAATTAATTATAAATAAAATAGTTATAAGAAAAGAATATCAACCACCTTTACTGCTTATGTGTGCTTATATGTATGATAAAATTAATGTTTTGATGACATTGCTGGCAGTTGCTAGTTCTTGATATTTTTTCTTTTAAAATTTTTTTTTTAATTAGGCCTTAAGTTCATAAGGTTTCCAAAAAGTGATGAAGGATTAAAGAAACACAGAAAATTAGCATAAGTATTGCATTTTTGTTTTGTTTTGATTTTAATTTGCCAGATAATTTTTGCATCACCAGAGATAGACAGGAGAGACACAGAGGGAGAGAGAGGGAGAAACACCCCCAGTGGGGTGTGGTCTTACCATAACCCTCTCTCTTTTACCTCTCCAGTCCATAGGGACCTTGAGTACATATGTGTGCACATGCATCGGCGTATTTTCAAACTGACAGAGCTGGGATTTGAGCCTTGAGCACCCATGTAAGGTCAGTTCTCTTAATGACTAGGTCATGGGACAGGCCTGCGAAAGTGTTGCTTTTACTGCCATGTTACTTTACAGTAGTCGTACATTCTTAGCAGCAGCACAACACTTACCTATTATTTAAATAGATCCTGCCACTTGATGAACTAAGAGCTCTGTGAAGCATGCCTTTTTTGGCATGAAATAATCCACAGGAAGTGATTGGGAAGAGGGCTGAAACCTGAGTTTATCATCTATAGGACTAATAGTATGTCCAGGATGCTACTTCCTGGGCCAATTTATATATTTAGATTAGATTTCTTATATTTGGCACACCTCCTAAATGAGTCAAAAATATTAATGCTGAGAGTTGCGGTAAGCAAATGAATGAGAATCAGCCTTGAAAGAGATTTGAAACCATTTTCCAGGATTAAAAAATATTAAAGTCACCTGTTTAACATAGATTAGGGCACATTTTCTCTAACAGCTGTGGCAACTCTCTGAGCGAGAAATCCACACTCAACATTACTTATAGCAACTACTGTGTGCAAGACACCATGCTAGGAGTTATGGCTACAAAAGAGGGACAATTAGGGTAGAAGTAAAATGCTCCTGTTTTTAGATTCTGGCTGGGGAAACTAACATTAAAAAAAAAAAAATACAGTTATGAAGAAGGTCTGAGAGTATGAACTGGGAGACCTACTTCAGAGATGAGTGGAAATGTACCCTCTTTGCTGGTTGTTGGCATTGGGCATAGCTACACCATCATCTGCTATTAAATAGACCCTGAGAATGTTATGGCAGGTTGCCATGGTGACAACAGCTGATACCATTTGGCTCAGAGCCAAAGTCCACTCCTTCCCCTAAGTAGTTTGCAAACGAAATTATTTTTCATAGGGCTGCTTCCCTTAAAACACCACCATCTCCCCACAGCTTGTAGGGCCCCTGTCTGGCCCTTCCAGCTGGCTTTATTGCATAATTGCAGGAACCTCTGGTTCTAACAGGAAGTAGGACAGACAGGTCAGCATTAGTCATGAAAAATACTTGACAATCTTTTTTTCTTTTTTTTAAATCTTAAGCTGCCAATGGTTTATTCATAAAACTTCATAAAAGGGTTAAAGTAATTTTCACTAGTGATATTAAAAAAGGAAACTCAAAAATTCTTGATTATATTTATTAAAAATCACACTCCTTTTTTCATGATTTATATATTGATGAGTTTCTTCACTAAATTTCTATTTGTTTTCATAGTTCACATTTATTTCTTAAGCATTATTTTATTTAACTTTATTTATGTATTTGCTTATTTTAATTTGACCAGAGAGGGACAGAGAGAGAGAGTGAGAGAGTGAGAAAGTGAGAAAGCAAATTGCCAGGTCTGGGACTTGAACCACAGTTGAACATGTGGGAGTCCAATACCCTTAACCACCTCGCCACCTGCCAGCCCCCACATTTATTGTTAATAAATAGCATAACTTAATATATAGTCTAAGTATCAATATCCCTAACCAACTATACTTTTTTTTTTTGCTATAAATTTTTATTTCTATTCATCAAACAGAGCTTTCTTTCTGAAGTCTGGTTGCACAATTTTGTGTTGAATGGGACCAGCAGTTAGCGTAATGGCTATGTCGTTGGACTCCCATGTAGTCGACCGCGGTTCATGTCCTGGACCCAGTGGCTTAGAACTCACGCCGGGCGCGGGTGCGTGCGTGCCCAAGATCCTGAGAGAATGGAGGAGAAGGGATTGCGGCGTGGCCATCCCCCCTGGGGGATGATTTCTTGCTTTCTGTCTCTCTGTCTCTCTCTGTCTGTCTGGCAAGCGCACGCGCCCTATAGCAAAAACCTCTCAAAAAATTATTTTTTATTTTATTTTAATTTAGAGAGAGAGAGTTTTTTGGGGGATTTTTTTTTTCTGGAGAGGTTTTTGCTATGGGGCGCATGCACTCACCAGAAAGACAGAGAGATAGAAAGGGAAAAATCACCCCCATCCCCCCGGCGGGGAGAGGGGGATGGCCACACCGCAGTCTGTTCTCCTCCATTCTCTTCTTGGGATCTTGGGCATGCACTCACATGCGCCTGGCGTGAGTTTAAGCCACAGGGTCCAGAACTTGAACTGTGGTGACTATGTGGGAGTCCAGTGACATAGCCATTACACCAACTGCTGATCCTCAGAGAGAGAGTTTGTTAGAGGGCACATGTGCTCGCCAGAAAGAGAGACAGAAAGCAAGAAGTCACCCCCCCTAGCAGGGATGGCCATGATACAGTCCCTTCTTCATTCTCCTCATGGGATTTTGAGTATACACACACACATGCCCTGTGTGAGTTTTAAGCCACCAGATCCAGGACTCTAACCACACTTGACTATGTGGGAGCCCAAAGATGTAACCATTATGCCATCTGCTGGGCCCCAAATAATTTCTTAAAAATCCAAATTATTTCTGTGTTTTCATGTGTTGTCTGTTACACCTTCTGATTATATCTACTCTCTTTCTCTTTCCTACTTTTTATTTATGGGACAATTCCCTAAATAGAACAACTCTATTAACTGTTTTCCATTCTTAACTTGCAGAAATCTTTGCTATTTGGTATTTCATAAACAAATTATTTCTGAGTCTGTTTATCTTTCTGCAAACTTGGATCCTAAAATATCTAAAGTTTCATTGCTTTCCCCAGCCATCGAATCATTTTTTTTTAATTTGCTAGAGGCAAGTGTGCTCACTGTTGAGAGACAGAGGAAGGGAGAGAGAGTAAGTGAGAGAGAGAAGGAGAGAAAGCAACACTCAAGGTGCAACAATTCCTTCTCCTCCATTTTTCCCTTCTTTTGGGATTTGGAGCATGCATGCACATGCTCCTCTGTCATGCTTTTCAAGTCACTAGATCCTGGACTTGAACCATGCAGTCGACCATGTGGGATCCAGACACCTTAATCAAGCCACCAACTGTCGATTTTCTATAGAGAGCTATCACATTTGATTTGTCCTCTCCCTTGAGTTAAGATCAATCTTAGACTGGCAGGTGGCATGATGGTTAAAGATGCTGGACTCTCACATGGCCAACCATGGTTTAAGTCCCAGACCTGGTAGCTTGCTTTCTCACTTTCTCTCTCTCTCTCTGATCAAACTGGGAAATAATAATCATAAATAAAGTTAAATAAAATAATTCTTATTTTAAAAAAAGATCATTCTCAGTTGGCTAATTTCTTTTACTCATACCCTCTAAGTTGTGGCTGAGTTCACTGATGCCACTTGTGTTCACCCCACTATCCCCATTTTCTCTGTCAAACCTTAGAGTAAGTCACCCTTTTTTTTCTGATTGCCCTTTGATTATCCAATCCTTTTCAAATTTGGAAAAGTTGAATACATTTCTTTAAAATACTGCATTTATCATGTCATGCCACATACCTAATGGGGTTCCTTCTTTTCTTTGTAAATTTGTAGGTGGATGACTATGAAGCTCATGTAAGTATAAACTACAATAAAACCAGAGAAAAAGTTCCCTGAATGCTAACGTACTGTGTCAACATCTCAAACTCTCTAACTAGGTTTTGCCATTACCTCTTGAGGTCTGTTTTTTCTATAAAAGAAGAAATTGAATACCAGATAATATCTGAGATTTCTTTTAGGTCTAGAGTTCTATTATATTTACTTCTCAATAGAAATGTCATTGTACATTCTGCATAATAAGCATTATAATTTCATACCTTGTAGGAAGTCAATTCTGTTCAATATCCCTTCCAATTTTTGTTTTATACATTTTCACCTTTTAAAAATATACTCATGGGGCTGTCAGGTGGCGTGGTGGTTAAGGGTGATGGACTCCCACATGGCCAACCAGGGTTCGAGTTCCAGTTTGTGGCCGCTTGCTTTCTCACTTTCCCTCTTTCTCTATGTCCCTCACTGGTCAACTTAAAAATAAATAAATAAAATAAAATAAATTACAAAAAATTATTTCATAAGTAAAATAAAAACTTATTTTCCTTTTCTCATTCTTTTTGCATTTTTTTTTCATTTCTCCTGCCTCAACTACTCTTACTTGTTTTGTTTTTTTTTTTTTTGGAGAGGTTTTCGCTATAGGGCACGTGCGCTCGCCAGACAGAGAGAGAGAGAGACAGAGAGACAGAAAGCGAGAAATCACCCCCCAGGGGAGATGGTCACGCAGCAATCCCTTCTCCTCCATTCTCCTCTCGGGATCTTGGGCACGCACGCACACGCGCCCGGCGTGAGTTTTAAGCCACCGGATCTGGGACGCGAACCATGGTCGACTACGTGGGAGTCCAGCAACATAGCCATTACGCTAACTGCTGGTTCCCTCTTACTTGTTTATATTAAATCTAGAACTAGATTTATCACCAAAATGAAAGTGGAATCCATCTGTTTCTATGATCCTTATAATAATATTATTTTTGTAGGCTACAGTTTACGTATGCTCTTACCCTTATTTATACATAATACTGGCCTTAAATCTGAAACACAATTTTTAAAAATAATTCTTTAAATTATAATACTGATCAAAGATTATTTGAAATGCAAGAAAGTACAAAGAAAACAATCCCAACTACTGTTATTTTTTAAAACAAATTTGGAATCATACTTTATATATAATTTTTTCTGAGGCTTTGATACACAAAACAGACTGCCTCTACTATTTCTAATTCTGTCCTTTTATTTATATAGCTTCACTTTTCCATAAACAACGGATTCTTAATCTCTAATAAGCTCTGCTTTCACTGATTATGCACAGAAATTTTTGCTTATTAATGTTTCATTAGCATTTTCCCATGCAGTGTATTTTCAGAGTTTCTATTGTTATGCATATTGCAGAGAGTTGCATGAATATTCCTGTCTTATTTCAAGCTTTATCCATAATGTATCAGAATTCTAATCACATTTTGCCTAGCACTTTTGTATATTTTACACAGGAGACAACTCATATGCGAGCTCTATTCTTGAAAGACTTATGCCTCATTGTATTGATGACGTCTTCTGAGACAAAAGCACTAGTTTAAGCTCTTTTTAGTTATTCTGTTATTGGCTTTAGGATACTGGAAAGTCTAGTCTGTCATCCTCTTTTTGTAGTATAATTTTAGGCCCGAGGTATTATCCTGTCTCTGGCTACCACTAGTCTTGGCAGTGAAATTACGAAGAAAAAAAAAAATTCAGTCTGAATTTTAAAAATGTTCAGCGCCTCCGATTATAGCTGTTACTGCTATTAAGGAAGCTATCTGTTAGTTTCCTTAAGTCGGAGAGTAAAAAGCACTAGTGTCATGGATTTTATTATTTCTCTATTCTCCAGAATCAAACTGAGTATATCTGTCAAAGGCTTATTTTAACAGTAGGGGAATTATGTGCAAATGTAGTGGCAAGCCAGTTTGTTCCAGGAACTTTCTTTTTTCATGAATTTTATTATGCTTTCTAAGTCACAGACATTTGCCTCTACCACTTAAAGTTCAGTTTCCCATTAGGAAAATGAACGGTGCAATCCCAAAGCATTAGGAGGAGTCTTGTTTCATCCCTTAATTCTTGCATAATCATAAAGGGCTCTCTTTTCAGGGCTGGGCTGTATGGACATGAATCATTCTGTAGGAGTCCTGGTGCCACTCACAATTATTGCTGAATTTTCTTTTCTTTTGGGAGTGAGGGAACAACATGAGGTAAACTCTCCTACCTACTGTTTTCATCTATTTTTCTTTAATGATAGTAATTTACTTATTTATCTGAAGGCCATTTTCTCCTTTACCCGACTTACATATTTTAGTGTATCTCTGAGTAAGATTTTTACATGAATCGGTGCCATTTTTCACCTTTCCTAAACTTGCTTACTCATTTCTTCTTTATTTTAGTGATTTATTTTTCTCTCTGACAGATTCTCTCTTGGTGTTACACACAGACTCCCCTCCCCAGGGTGTATTTTTCCCTCCTTGCCATCTCCATGTCTCTTTATCATGACCTGACATCTCTCATCAGTTCACACACTCTTAAGCATTTTTCGCAATGGTTTTTCGGATTCCAAGCACAGAGAGAGCATGGCTACTCTCTTATGACATAACCTTGCTTGTTTGGAAACAAACTGTTATCTTTCACACTTCCCTGTTCACAACGTTTGTTACTTTTTAGAACAATCGTACTTTTATAGTTTTGCTTCTCTCCTTTAATGTTTATCCATTGTTGAGCCTGAGAAGAGGAAAGCTGAATGGAGAAGAACTCAGAGGGTTTGTGTGTGTGTGTGTGTGTGTGTGTGTGTGTGTGTGTGTGTTTATTTCACATTTAGGATGAATGACGTCCATCAAATATCAAAATGAATAATGAGGGGGTTTTTAGCATAAATTTCAGTGGACACCTGTATTCTGTATTAAATATAACATAAAGTGCCAAAAAGAGAGTTTCAGGGGGAGGTATTTATATTCAGCAAGGACTTTGTGTGTGTGTGTGTTTCATGAAGGCTCAAACCATAGGATTAATTGACAAGGTGACTCGCTGATCTTCACTGAAATGAAATCTTTTATTGAAGTAAGTAAGGTAGTGACTCTTCAAGGTAGGTAACAATTTTAGCTACTTTATGAAGCCATTCTGGTCTTTGATAGCCAGCCATTTTCCAAGTAGTAACATTGAAAACTAGCAAAGCTTCCTTTAGCCTCCAGGCTCTCGGAACTTCCTGCAAAGACTGTCACAAGAATCCTAGATGGAAAGATAGACTCTTAGAGTTTAGAGGCAGTTTTAGAAGGAATAAAAACAGATGACAGAGAACTCAACATTTTTTTAAAGGTCTGTAGATGCATGTCTGTGTATGCCTGTATCTTTGAGTAAATTAGGATGATGGAGGTGTTCTCTTGATTTCAGAGTTCAATGCCATAAAGAGTAACTATCTTCTCCCACAAAATGTTTCACCAGCATAAATGGAACACTGGGCTATAAAGACTATGATCTGACCAGAGTGGTATTTTTGCATTTTTCAATTGTAAAACATTTTTTCCTATATTCTTACAGAAACCATGACATTCTGTGCTCCAAATATGTTGATCTGGCACCTCCTCAACTCATCAGCCTTATGTGTTATTTAGTTCCCTGAAAAATTTTTGGCGATGGTATGCAAGAATGTTTTACAAGCAGCATTTTTTTATGTCTCCTTTTCTCCTTTTCTTTTGTGTTTTTTTTTTTTGGGGGGGGGGTCTCCCTTTCCTACTGTACTAATTAACTATTGTTATGTCACAAATTACCCTCAAATATAGAAGTTTAGAACAATAGATATATATTACCTCACAGTTTCTGTGGGTTAGGAATTCAGGAGCAGTTTAGAATGGAAGTTCTGGCTCAGGACTGAAGTCAAATTGTCATCCAGGGTAATATTCATCTGAAGGCTTGACTGGGGCCACAGAGTCTGTGTCTAAGATTGCTACTCAAAGGGCTGTTGGTGGTTGACCATGGCTCTTCTCCATAGGATTGTTGTATGTCCTTACAACATGGCAGTTGACTTCTTCTAGAGCAAGTATTCAAGAGAGAGCAAGGAAGAAGTCATATTTCCTTTAGGACCTGTTTTGGGAAGTGACACACCATCTTTTCCACCATATACTGTTTGTTAAGAAGCAAGTCAATACATTCAGCCAACACTCAGAAGGAGAGAAATCTAGCTCTACCTCTTAGATAAAGAATTATTGAAGAAATTGTGGCTATATTTTAAAATGACTATATATACCTCCTTCTCCCTCCCTTTATAGGAATTCTTGTTTGATAAAGGAAAACTGTCAGGCAACACCTAAGTTGTTTCTTCTTCTGTGACCAAAATAAAGGCCCCAGAGGAAGCAGAGTGATAGAGAACTAGGAATAAGAAAGCCACATTTATTTCCATTCTGTATTAAGGAACTTGGTGATCTTAGGTGAGCCACTTAACCTCACTTACCTCAATTATATTCGTCATTAAGGTCTAGACACTCTTTATAGCTTCTTTTACATTTAAAGTTCTGTTTTTCTTCCTACATATATTTGGAATAAAATGGTACTAGACATTTGTTCTTTCACAGCCCCAAAGATGAAATTCCTAGCTCTTTGGGTCTCAGTAACTATAAAATTTAGCTAGTCCCAAAAATGTTTGTGCTTTAACCCTATCTATGTTTACCTCTCATTACTAATATGTGGGTACTAATATACCTCACCTGTATCAAGGTCCTGATGGGAAAGATATGGCATGTCTAAAGTGGAAAATTGAGGACAGTTTACTAAAGACACCATACACAATGGTGTGACCAGCATTCAGGGAGACTAATGAGTTAGTGAAGTATCTTGAGGTTAGCGATACCAAACAATTGTTACCACTCCAACACTAAAACAAGAAAAGCGAAAGAGGTATTACCAAAACTTAGAAAAGAGAGGACCCTACCAACTAAAGCTATAACCTTTGGTCTAGAGATGAAACCTGTTTGCAGTGATCTCTGCAAGGAGAGAGTCAAGGAATTATATATCCCAGCCTTATTTTCCTCCTTCCCTCTCATCTTTGACATTCATTCATTGACCATACCTAACCATAGCTAACTAGAGAACAAGTATAACTAATGGGCAAACAGTAGTACATCCCCCAAATAAGGTTAAGATTACATTTCCAACATGGACATAGGAACAATTACAACATGATAGATAAAATCATACCTACAGAGAGAGGATCCCAAAGGTTGTAACTACTCAAATATAATGTGGATAATCTGTGTGTCACCTTGGGTGGGGAGCGGGGGCAAGACTGATGAACTGTGAATATATCTAATAAAATAAAAATAAATAAATAAAAGCTAGGTTTAGCTCATTCTATCATACCGTGTCTGGAAAATGACTGTGTGATGTGGTGAGTCTATAAAAGGGACATTGAGAAAAAGACAGAATGTGACAGCTCTACTAGCAGTGTCCAGAGAGACAGTATCCTGACCCATGAACACAAATATCGCATGAGGCAGGTAATGGCCATAGTGGGCACGTGAATGGACTGGGTTATCACTGCTGGTGATGCTGAGCATTGAGATCATTCTGCTCACCTCCTGCTGGTATGATCCATTCTCTTTGAGCAATCCTTTGATGGCAATCTGGTTCTCACTTAGATCTGTCAATCACGAAAGGATGTACTGATCAGAGAATACAAAAATCCAAATCTTTTATATTTGTTTTTCTCACTATACATCAATTTAATTGGGTTTCTGGTGGTTACATTTTTTTTAATTAAAAAAAATTTGCGAGCTTAGCTAAGAACTCTCCATCCTTAAGAGATACAATAAATGTGGATGTGGGAGCAGATAAGATTTGTGTACCTATAATTCTGTAGCGATAGCCTCTAGGTTGGAAAAACACCCAGTATGGAAATGAAGGCAGCCCTGTGGAGACCTACTATGTGAATAGCCCAGCTCCTGCACTTAATCGTGGCTGGGCACCTGTCACAGTTTTTCATAATTGCTTGCTTATCTGGCTCTATTACCAGGCTACAAGGTCTGTAAGGACAGGGACCATGCTAATAACTATTTTTTTAAATGAATGAATGAATGAACTTATCAGGGTATGTGGATCTTCCCCAAAGTTACCCAATCCCATTCTGCAAATTTTCTGTAAATTTCTGCTCCTTAAATCAACATCCCACTGTAGAGCTTATTTGCAATCCTTTTCTTACTCTGTAGTTGGTCTCCTCAGGGAGCAGCCTTCTC
>NW_006209101.1:517319-522833 GCF_000334495.1 Tupaia belangeri chinensis | reverse complement strand
TTTCCCTATTTCTCATTTGGAGCTGAATCCTAATCCCTTTTCATCTCTGACAATAATTTTTTGCTCGTGCTTTAGCCTTTTTCATTCAGCTTTACCATAATGCTCTTATCTAGGCTTCCTTTGATCATATTTTATTTTTTAATTCCTTCCTCTCTTCCTTTTATTTTTCTTTGTAAACATTGTTCAGAATTTCTGATTTTTAATAATTTTCCCTTTGGCTCCTATTTGCTTTACATTTCCATTCCTTTTCCCCTTGCTATTCTTGCTGTAAATTGTCTTTCTCAGGCCCTCTTCCTTCCGTTCTTTTACTCCCCCCCCCATCTGTATTAAGCGAGGCACGATATTTCACTTTTGTCCAAGAGTCTGCACGTGCTTGGTTATGGCTGTTGCCAGTTGCTTCTTTGCTTCTCTAGTCTTTTCTGGCTCTGAGAAATTAGAGTCAAAATGCCATTAAAGAAAGTTCTTAATGCAAAATTTTGAAGCCACGTAACCGTAGGGAGAATAATAGAATTCCTATCAGCTTGAATCATGGTTAACATTTGCCAGTCTTGTTTCTAGATGTGATTTTCTCAGATTATGTATTACTGAACTCCTATTCTCTGTATGTCTGACCAGCAGATAGAGAGCATGTCATAGTCAAGTGCCCTGTTGTGCCTTAGAATGTCCAGGTAGAGGCCAGCCACATCAGTACAGCAATAACATGAGGAGAGGCCCCAGGTTTGCATCCCAGGCTCTCCCTGTGCATGTCAGGTGTGTGCACGTGTGCCTGGGATCCCTGCTGGGAGAGGCTGGAGGTGGATCATGGCATGAGGACCTTGTTTAGGATGCTCGTCTTACCCTCTTTCTCTAATGGAATAAACAAATAAATAAACAACGACAAAACTATGTGCAGGTACGGGTGGCTGCCAATTGCTCTGCCCCTCCTGTATGTGCTAAATGAAGCATTATGTCATTTTTATTATGCTATCATGACACTGTACCTTTCCTTCTTCTCGTTCCTCTTCTAGACTGTGAGTTCTTAGAGAGAAGAGTTTTACCTTTTTCATCTTTGTATTCCTAGCAGCTTGCACACTGTGCCTAACACTTGCTGGCCCTTAACAAAGAGTTCTTGTAAAAAAGAATGAAGACTTTTTTTTTTTTTTTAGAGTTTTTGCTATAGGGCACATGCACTTGCCAGACAGACAGAGACAGAGAGATAGAAAGCAAGAAATCACTCCCCAGGGGGGATGGCCATGCCGTAATCCCTTTTCCTCCATTCTCCTCTCAGGATCTTTGGCATGCATGCACACGCACCCAGTGTGAGTTTAAGCCACCGGGTCTGGGACTCGAACTGTTGTCGACTACATGGGAGTGCAGCGACATAGCCATTACACTAACTGCTGGTCCCTGAAGTTTAAGCTTTTAAAAAATCACTTATTCCGCTCATTTCTTTGCCATGATCTACTCTGCCTTACTATATTTCCAACTTTTTCCTCTAATGTCTCCCTTGGTTCATTCAGGTTACTTGTTTTGATATCTTCATTTACACAATATTGTAAACAGCAACCAATTTGTTTCTAAATAATAGAATTCCCGGTATTTATGTAGCACATGTCATGTGCTAGACACTGTACAAAGTCCCTAGTAAATATTCTCTCTGGTAATTCTAACTCATGAAGTTCCATGAGCTGGAAAGGACTACTTACCCCATTTTCCAGATGAGATTACTCTTTCTAGAGAAAATAAATAACTTGTCAAGGTCATATCATCAATGAGTAAAGGAGTCAGCGTTCAAACATTGATCTTTTTGATTTTAGATCTTGCCCATCTAACCACCATGCTGACTACCATGGAAATGATCTTTATCTGTGGTTGGCTTACTGCTATTTGTATCCAGCCAACAGCTCTAAATCTTTTCTGCCTAGAGACTATGTCCAAAATAAATAAGAAATCTCTCTATTCCTAAAGCTTTAGTCTTGCTCTTTTTGCTTTTGCCCTTTCACCCTTGGCAACTGAGTCACAGCAAAAATGTCTCTTGAAGTCATCCCCAGTGACCGTGTAATCTGGGTTCCCACACAAGATCCTCATGCAGGCACTTGTTGATGACTTTCCATCTTATTCTGATGACAAATAGTCCTTTGGATGGCTTCAAAATCTATTCTTCTTTCCTTCAAGAACTAAATAAGTCTTTTTCTTCTTGTGAAAACACAAGTCTACACCAGTAACGACTCACATCTCTCTTTTTGCTTTCCTTTCCTTGTCTATTCTCTTTCTCTTTTTTCTTTTTTAAAAATTTGCCATAAAGTACATGAGCTTGCTGGAGAAAAAGAGGAAGCATCCTCCAGGGGATATGGCCATGCCACAATCTGTCCTCCTCCATTCTCTTTTCAGGACTTGGGGTACCATGTACACATGCCTGATGTGTTTCTCAAGCCACTGGGTCTGGGACTCAAATAGCGTATTGGCCATGTGGATTCTAAGTGCCTTAACCACCATGCCACAGGCTGGCCCTATCTTTCCTCTTTTGTCCCTTGATATTACTACTTTTTTCTTTTTCTGTCACCTTCCTTTTGTCAACCTGGTCTTCAGCTCTAACCTACCTGGGGTTTACTTACCATTCCATGTCTCTGATCATGAGAGTTGACATACATTTTGTGTACTCAAGATCACTTTGGGGTATCACCCTTTACATCAACCATTCCCAATCCATGTGTTCTGTCGGCCTTACCTCCTGCTCCACCCTTGGAGAAGGAGGTAAGAACACATGGATTGGCACATGAACAGGTTTGGCCAACATCATGTGAAATTATTCAAACTGTAATGATTGAATTAGGATGGGCACAGGACTGATGATGCTGGCATTGCAGGTATCAAAGATGATATAAGCCTGAAGCTGCTGGTGGTCCTCTCTGTCACGCCTGGAGAAACCCTGCACAGAAATGGAACCTTCATGAGAATGCACTATCAAGAAATGGAGAGTTACATACTCCTGACTTGTAAATTGAAGCCTGGATCAAATCATGTCTACTACAACTTCAGCCTCCAAACACGATAGCCATCAAGAGTAAAGTACCCTGGAGTAAATCCTTGATATGAAGAGAAAGGGAACAACCACCCTTCATGGGATGTAAACACCATATTGGATTGGGTGTTGAGGTAGCAGACAGATACTCAGCGAAAAATTTCAGACCATGCCCTGAGCTGGCCTGAGGGGTTCCCTGAAAGTTCCTTAGGGGACAGCATGGAAACCAGAAAGCAAGGCTAAGAATAGCTCTGCATTTGTTTTCTGTACGGGGCTTCAAAATAAGGTTTGTGAAGAAAGATTCTGTTGCTAATAAAAGTAAAAACAAACATTCTTTGGAAATCGACGTATACTTGTGTTAGTTCTCCAGAAACCCAACTTCCTCCACTCCTGAAATCCTGCTTTGCATCCTATTTTGACTGAATTTATACCCCCACTATGCAATCATTTAATTGCATTTCATATTTTATTTTTGTCTCTGTTCAGTGGCTTAGTGGGTGATAAATCAGGCATTTGCTCCATATAGTCCTCTCTCCTCTCTCATGGTTGTCAGTCAGTTCAGATGTTCAACAAAATTCAAATTCAGAACATATTTCCTGAGTGCAAGGTAGTACTACATGCTGTATTTTATAATATTTATGAATTCTTTCAACTCCCTGAGAGGCAAGTAGCTATTAATATTTGTGTTTGATGAATAAGGTGAAGTGATCACCTCAAAGGTCACAAGGTAAATTGTTGACAGTTAGAAATACAATCTCTTCCAAAGTCAGGAGAAATATAAAGGGTCCAAAATTTAGGCACAGATAGATTTAGATTTAGATTTTGTTTTTTTTTACTGATCTTTGGAACTTATGCAAATGATTCAATCTCCATGAATCTCAGTTTTCTGTCCATAGAATGTAATACTGTCTATCTCATAATGACACACATGGATTATATTAAACAATATGTCAAACACATTAGTACAAAGTTGACTCAGGAACTCAGTTTCCTTCTACCACAGCAGGAAATACCTAGGTTCCTCTGTCCATGAGAATTGGCAGAAAAGAAGTCTCGATTACATGTTAAACTCCCTGTAAATACCGTTTTATGTGTTGATGCTCATACATGTAGGACACATTACACCACAAGTCATAATATATAGCCATTTTGTTACCAATAAGACTCTTTCTTGGCCAGGGGAGAGAAAAAGCCAGTTTCATTTGATTCTTGTGGATGCTCAGCACTAAGATTTATAATAGAAAAAAAGTGGTCACCAAGTTATACTGTAATTTTGTCCCTTAAATAAGGATGATGAAAGGGGAGCTACAGATTTTCAACACATTGGGACCTCATGCCAGCTACTTGAATTTAGCTGTTGTTCATTGAATCAACATTCATATGTTTAGCCCTAATCTGCTAGGTTCTGATCCAAAGGCTGGAGACACAGTGTGAACGAGACAGTCCAGTGTGTGGAAAGGAAGAGGTAGATAAGAATGATCCCTCCATCTTGCCTTTCACCCTTTACCATCCTTATCTTTGGTATGGTGGTTTAGGGCAGGAAGCAGCAAGTAATGCTTTTGTTCAGCTGAGTTAAGGATAATTATATATATATATATGTGTGTGTGTGTGTGTGTGTATATATATATATACATATATAAATTTTTGCTATAGGGCATGTGTACTTGCTCTAGAGAGACAGGGAGATAGAAAGCAGGAAATCACCCCCCATGGGATATGGCCATGCCACAGTTTCTTCTCCTCCTTTCTCCTCTTGGGATTTTGGGCACTCATGCACACATGCCTAGTGTGAGTTTTAAGTTACTGGGTACAGGACTTGAACCACGGTCCACTAGGTGAAAGTACAGAGATGTAACCATTATGTTACCTACTGGTCCCTAATTTTCTATTTTTAAAGAGATTCTATATAGCCTGTGAAACCTACAATATTTAGCATTTAGAACTTTACAAAAAATATTTGCTGACTGCTGGTTTGAAGTGACCTATGTCATTCGTGGTGATAAAAGAGTTTAATTGTATGACTATTAGAGTATTTTTTTAATTAATTATTTGCTATTTGCCGGGGTCCAGCCTTGGCGGGGGTGGGTTATATCGTCAGAGGTGGCACAGGAAAGGAAGAAGACTAAGGCCTCGGTGCCATTTTTATACACGTCCTCAGTTGGACACCCCAGAGATTGCTCTCTGAAGAGTGACAACTGCTAGAAATCATCATGCCTTTTTATTGAAAATGTGATACATGCAAGTAAATGGGTGAGGGGCTACATGTTCTAATTATCAGCTTATAAAGTTTCAACAGTAGGGAGCATGGGTTCCATTTAGGGTTGGATTAAGGGTGGGTCTAGTGCAGTTCTGCAATTATTCGTTTGATGTAGGTGTCTTTATGGAATGCGGTGTCGGGAAAGCAGCTCCAGTAAACAGAGATAATTATCAGCTGATGCGGCGCGGCAGCCATCTTGTGATTACCGAGCACGATACTGAGAAAAGAAAATCTCAAGTATAGATATTAGTTCTTA
>NW_006209101.1:512752-515692 GCF_000334495.1 Tupaia belangeri chinensis | reverse complement strand
CAATCCCTTCTCCTCCATTCTCCTCTCGGGATCTTGGGCACACACACACACACATGCTCAGCATGAGTTTTAAGCCACTGAGTCTGGGACTCGAATCGCAGTCAACTACATGGGAGTCCAGCAACATAGCCATTACGTTAACTGCTGGTCCCAGTATTATTTACTATGATTGTTAAGCAACATTAAAAGAAAAAGGATAAAAAGTGATGGACAGGGAACCAGCAGTTAACGTAATGGCTATGTCGCTGGATTCCCACATAGTTGTCAGCAGTTCGCGTCCTGGACCCGGTGGCTTAGAACTCATGCCGGGCGTGTGTGCATGCGTGCCCAAGATCCCTAGAGGAGAATGGAGGAGAAGGGATTGTGGCGTGACCATCCCCCCTGGGGGGTGATTTCTCACTTTCTGTCTCTATGTCTCTCTCTGTCTGTCTGGCGAGCGTACGCGCCCTATAGCAAAAACCTCTCAAAAAAAAAATTGATGGACAGTGGGAGGTGGACTTGGTAAAACTTTTTTTTTCTTTCAGCTTTTGCAATTGAGTGAATGTGGTCACTGTAGAGACAGAGAGGGGATAATGAGAAATCACCTTCCTTCTGGGGTGGGGGTGGGGCTGACTACACCACAATCCCTTTTCCTCCAGTCTCCTCTTGGGATTTGGGGCATGCACGCCCATGTGCCCAGTGTGATTTTCAAGTTGCTGAGTCCAAGGTTCTAACCACACAGTTGGCCATGTGGGATGCAGCACCTTAACCTCCACACCATCTGCTTGGCCCTAAAAAAGCACTGTTTTTAAAGATAATAATTCTCTTCTGTAAATAATTTGACTGTAACTTTGTTTTCTTAGACTATAATCTTTACATAAAATATCTATCAAGATTTTCTGGGGGCTTTCTGTCTTTCCTTTTATTTATTTTTTTCCCCTGTTCCTGAAATGGAAGAATAGAAGACGGTCTGAAGAGGTGATAGTAATGGGAAAGAGGAAGAAAACAAACTTTGCCATTATTTTTATTCTTTAGCAATCACTACTTCAGAGTCTTCCCATCTAAATATGCTTTGCATTTCTTTCCTATGCCATATTTACTAAGATAAAAATTGTCTGCCTTTAGTTTGTCTAAGTATTCCTAGCACTTTCTCATTCATGTACCTACACGCGTCTTTTCCTTTCTGCTTGTCTGGGTTTCTCCTCCATCACAAAGGGTCCCTGGCTAGCGGAAATGTACTCAGTGGCTTAGTTTGTCGACCTTCACTCCTAAGGGGAATTCTGAGCCACAAAGTTACCCCCTTTTCTTCCTCCTGTAAACTGCTTCCAGCTAATAAGACTATCAGTGCCCACCCTGAGCTTGTGCTAGACTGTCTTGTTACCACCCTAGTATGGAGAAGTCCGTGCCAAAACAAGCTCACATCGCACACCGTTTGAAGCGTTTTCCAGTGCGAGCCGGGAGTGTCCCGGCTTGGGTGTCAGCACACTAATTCCAGCTCTTCCCCCCCCCCCATTTGTTGTTGGATCCAGGCCAGCAACTTAGCTTCTGAATGCCTAAATGTTCACATCTGTAACATTAAGATAATGCCAACTTTCATTTCAGCTTCTGGGAATAGAATTAAACTGTATATGAACATTGATGTTCCCATGGTAACAGTCATGTAAAGCAGCTAGCATGCCACTGGAGGCACTAAATTATTTATGGTAAGTACTTGTAAAAACTCCTAACTGTCACAGTACTGAAAGATTCTTACAGGAAATCCTGGGGATATACTTTCACATTAATTTGCATTAATTATTTCAGGGAAAGTTCATCATTCTGCTCCAAACTACCTAATTCTAAATTCGCAATATAAAAACAATTAGCACACCCTGCAGCCACTGAATTCAAAAGCCATGCAGAGTACTCCCACAGCTTGTGTAAGGGGAAGGAAGAGACTGGCTTTCTTTGTCTATTTATTAAAACCAAGGAGGAGTCATTGGGTGTGGCTTGTCTGTGGAGAAATGGCTCCAATTTAGGAACACCTGAAGAAAACAGGAATGTTAGGAAGCTATCCCAAAAGCATACACATAGTTTTACTACAGTTATTTTGGGAAACTATGAATATATGTTAAAAAGTACAAAAATATAATAGTCGCTCGTGCTATCGTCATTCAGAGTTAGCCAATATTAATGTTTTGGTTTATAGCTTTCCCATCTTTTTTTTTTTTTTTTTTTTGCCAGAGGGCACATGTGTTCTCAGGAGAGAGACGGAGAGAAAGAGAGAGAGAGAGAGAAAGTGAGAAAGTACTCCTCCTGGGGAATGGTCACATCATAATCCCTTCTCTTCCATTTCTCCCTCCTTTCTGGATTTTTAGTACATAGGCACACATGTCTGGTGTATTTCTCAAGCCACCGGGTCCAGGACTTGGACTGTATTTCATGGTCAGCCATGTAGGAACCCACTGCCTTAACCACCATGCCACAAGCTGTCCCTTCATCTTTTTTTCTATACTTAGATTTTTCCAACTGTTTTGTAACCTGCTTTCTGATTTGTGAACATTTTTCTAAGTTATTAAATTTTCTTCCAGGATATAATTCAATGACTATGCCATCACAAAATGTAACGATTTATTTAACCAATTCACAATTGTTAAATGTTTAGGTTGTGTCTTGAATTGTCTTTTAATTAAAATCAATTCATGTATCAACTTGAGGCCTTATGTTAATTTAACTGACACATTTTAGCCCAACAAATACTTTGATCTATACCTAATACTTCCATTACTAGCAATACTCTCTTTCTTCCAATGCTTTTGCTATGAGTCAGCTAAAAAAATAAACTCAAAGTCCCCTTCAAAAACAAATTCCTATAGGGAACCAGCAGTTAGCGTAATGGCTATGTCGCTGGACTCCCACGTAGTCGACCACGGTTCGTGTCCCGGACCCGGTGGCTTAAAACTCACACCGGGCGCATATGCG
>NW_006209101.1:504121-512652 GCF_000334495.1 Tupaia belangeri chinensis | reverse complement strand
CTCTCTGTCTGTCTGGCGAGCGCACGCGCCCTACAGTGAAAATCTCTAAAAAAAAAAAAACAAATTCCTATAAAAGCATCAAAAGAAAAATATCCTTGCTTGAATTGTGTTTTTCCATATTCTTTGGATATGGATCTTTGGCCCAAAACATTATTTTTTAAATTGTATTGAAAATATTTTTTCTTTCTGAATTCTTTATTTATTTTACTAAAACATTGATTTTTTTATTTGAATTTCAAATTCATTCTTCCTATTCTCTTTTGATAATGATTTTTTTACTTTCTTTCTTAAGGTGGATTTTATTCTTTAATCTAGCAGATCTCAAATTATTATTATTTATTTTTTGAGAGTTTTTTGTGATAAGAGAGACAGAGAGACAGAAAATGACAAATCACTCCCAAGGGGGGGTGGCCACACCATAGTACCTTCTCATCCATTCTCCTTTCAGATTTGGGGCATGCACACACACGCAGCTGGCATGAATTTCAAACTACGGGGTTCAGGACTCAAAACACGGTGGACCACGTGGGAGTTCAGCGCCTTAACCATTATGCCAAATTATTTTTTTTAGTATCAAGATTCCTTTAAAAATGTATTGAGGGGAACCAGCAGTTAGCATAATGGCTATGTCGCTGGACTCCCATGTAGTCGACCACGGTTCGCGTCCCGGGCCCAGTGGCTTAGAACTCACGCTGGGCATGTGTGCGTGCGTGCCCAAGATCCCGAGAGGGGAATGGAGGAGAAGGGATTGTGGCGTGACCATCCCCTCTGGGGGGTGATTTCTCGCTTTCTGTCTCTCTGTCTCTCTCTGTCTGTCTGGCGAGCGCACGTGCCCTATAGCAAAAAAACTCTCCAAAAAAAAAAATGTATTGAGGATCCCAAAGAGCTTTTGTTTATATAATTTATAGCAATATTCCATTTACCACATTAGGAATTAAAACTGAGAAATTTAAGAATATTAAATATTTTAAGTAACAATAAAAACTTATATTAACATAAATAACAGTTTGTAGAAGATATTTTTGCAAAGCAAAATCAAATTTAGAAAGGGCAATGGCATTGCTTTACATTTTTGCAGATCTCTTTAATGTCCTGTCTAAAAGGGACAGCTGAGTCCCCCTGTCTGTTCCACACTGGCACTGTGGCCATTTGTTGTTCTGGTTAAAGCCGATGAAGAAAATCCTGCTCACACAGATGTGTGGTTGGAAGAGAAAGAACCTAGCATGTCCCTGAAAAGGGACAGCATTTCACAGGGATTCTTTGCTCATACTTTGAAAACTGCTGCCCTAAACTGACTCTAATGCTGGACAGTCTTGTTTAAGTTTCTTTTTTGTAAGTGTTGTAACAATAGTATTTCATTGTTTTTAAATTATAACATAAAAAAGGCCGTAGTGACAGGCAGAAATCTACACCTATACGCAAAGTAGGAAAACATTTCCCTATGGCATTTGGGAAACATGACGTTGTTCCCAACATGCTTACTAAACAAGCTGGTTTAGTAACACGGTTACTAAAGCAAATCTTCCTTTCCAATAAATATTTGGGTTTTACATTTAACCACTGAAAACCCAAATTAGAAACTTTCTATATAAAAGTTAAAAGTTTATTCACTTTTAACTTTTGGTTAAAAAAATAATAAAAACAAAACGGTTTGGTAAAAATAAATAAATAAATTCAGGGGTGTAAGATGTGAATTTTGGCTTAATTTCAAAAAGAAGGTACAGTTCTATGAAACCTATGATCTACTTATCTTGGCATTTTTTGGATGTATAATATAAACTGCTTTGTTTCTTATAAAATGTTGAGTATGTCCCTCTTTAACTTAACAAGATCAGGAATGGAACTAATTGCTATCAGACATTTTAAAGTTAGAACAGTAAAGATTATACATCATGATGAAGTGGAATTTATTCAAGGGATGCAAGGATGGTTCAATATAGGCAAATCAATATGATACATCACATCCACAAAATGAAAGATAAAATCCATATGATCATCTCAATAGATATAGAAGAATAATTTGACAAAATGCAACATGCCTTTTGATAAAATTTCTCAGCAAATTAGGTATAGAAGGCAAGTACCTCAACACAATCGAGGCAATAGATGACAAACCCACAGCTCAGGTCTCACTGGATGGGGAAAAGGTGAAAGCTTTTTCTCTAAGAACTGGAACAAAACAAGGACGTCCACTTTCACCACTCTTATTCAACACAGTACTGGAAGTCCCAGCCAGAGCAATTTGGCAAGACAAAGACATAAAGGACATCCAAATTGGAACAGAATACGTCAAATTATCCCTATTTGCCAATGACATGATTTTATATGTAGAAAAACCTAATGATTTTATATAGAAAAAAACTGTTAGAATTGATAAATTAATTCAGTAAAGTTACAGAATACAAAATAAACACCTTTTTAAAATATCAATGACAAACTAGTTGAGAAATAAATTTTTAAAAATCATATTTACCATTGCTAAAAAGAAAGCAAACACTCAGGGATATATTTAACCAAGAAGATGAAAGATCTCTATAATGAAGAGTATGAAACACTGATGGAAAACACACATAGACACACAGACACATACACACACACACAAATGGAAGGATATCTCTTGTTCATGGATTAGAAGAATCAATAATTTCAAAATGTCCATACTACCAAAAGTGGTCTGCTGAGTCAACGCAGTATCTATCAAAATAACAATGGTATTCTTCATAGAAACAGAAAAAATATCATAAAATTTGTGTGGAATTACAAAAGACATTGAATAGCCAAAGCAGTCCTAAGCAAATGAAGCTAGAGGCATTACACTACTGGGTTTTAAAATATACTACAAAATAAGAATAACAAAATAGCTTGATACTGGCATAAAAACAGACACATCAACAGAAAAATAGAAAACTCAGTAATTAGTCCATATATACAGGCAACTAATTTTTGACAAAGGTACCAAAAACATCCATTGCAGAAAAGATAGTCTATTTAATAAATGGTGCTGGGAAAACCAGACATCCATATGCAGAAGAACAAAACTGCATTTTTGTTTAAAAAAAAATCAACTCAAAATAGATTAAAAGACTTAAAGACATAACATGATAAAACTCCTAGAAGAAAACAAAGGGGGAAAGCTTTATGACATTTGTTTAGGCAAAGAATTTAAAAATAAATCTCAAAATCACAGGCAACAAAAGCAGAAATAGACAAGTAGGATAATATCAAATTAAAAAGCTTCGGCACAACAAACAAAACAACCAAGGAACTCAAACAACCCAGCAGCTAACAAAACAAAACAAATAATCTGATTAACAAACGGGCAAAAGATCTGATAGATACTTCTCAAAAGGAGACATACAAATACTCAACGACTATGTGAAAAAATGTTCAACCACACTAATCATTAAGGAAATGCGAATCAAAGCAATGAGATATCATGACATCCCCGTTAAAATGACTATTATCATAAAGACAAAAAACAAATGGTAGTGTGGATGCAGAGAAAGGGGAACTCTTTCGCATGGCTGGTGGAATATAAATTGGTTTATTCATTACAGGAAACAGCATGGGAATTTCTCCAAAAACCAAAAATAAAATTGCAATATGAGCCACCAATATGATCCTATAACTAAACATTTATCTTAAGGAAAGAAATAAGTATATTGTAAAGATATTTGTTCCCTAAGGTTTGTTGTAACAATACTCACAATAGCCAAGATATAATATCAACCTGAGTGCCCATCAACACATAGATAAAGAAAATGTGATCTATGTATATACAATGGAATAATATTCAGTCACTAGGGGCCAGCAGGTGGCATGGTGGTTAAGGTGCTGGACACTCCCACATGGTTGACCACAGTTCGAGACCTGAACTTGGTGGCTTACTTTTTCCTTTTCCCTCTCTCTCTCTCTCTATCTCTCTCTGATCAAATTAAAATAAATGAGTGAATAAATAAAACCTGAATAAATAATTCTTTAAAAATATGTTCAGTAACTAAAAAGGAGCAAAGTCCTCTTGTTTGAGGCCATATAGATAAGCCTGGAAGGCATTAGGTTAAGTGAAATAAGCCAAGCACTGAAAGAGAATTAATGCATGTTCTCACTCGTCTGTGAAGACTAAGAAAGGTGACCTCATAGGACTGGAGAGTTGAAGAGTGACTGCTAAGCCTGGGAAGGGTAGAAGAGAGGGGTGGAGAGTTGTCAGTTAGCTGATACAAAATTACAGATAGGTAGATAAGAATAAGTCGGCCAGCCCTGTAACCTAATGGTTAAGGGAAGTTGAAACCTACACGTCTAACTGTGGATTGAATCCCAGTCCCAGTGGCTTGAAAATCACATTGGGCACACATGCCTGTGTACCTCAAACTGGTAAGATGGAGAAATGGAGGAGAAAGGATAGTGGCATGACCATGCTCCATTGAGGGGTACTTTCCTCCCTCTCCTCAAACCACCCTTTCTCTCTCTGGTGAACATACACACACTCTGGCAACTAAAAACAAAAACATAAACAAAAAAACAAACAAACAGGAAAAGCAAGTTCTGGTGTTACAAAGTACAGTAGGGTAACTATAGAGAGAATGTCAAATCTTCCCAAAACAAAGTAATGAGATGGTTGAGATGATGGAGATGCTAATTACCTTGATTTGATCATTACACATTGTATTCGTATACTGAAAACAACATGTTATACTCCATAAATACATATATGTACACAAATATGTCAATAAAAATAAATACATAAATAAATCAGAATATAAAATTTCCATGGCAGCTCTCCTGATGGATTCTGCATACTGCAACAGATCCGATATAACAAATTCTGCTTGTTATATAACATGTTCTACAGTGGGTTCAATTGTGTGTACTCTGTCAGTAAAAGTGTGAAGCTGGAGTGATTGAATCTGTCTCAGGGCCTATTTCACAACCGTGCATATTCTGCTTAATCTGACATACAGTGATTTAGTCTGTAGAGGAGGGATTTGGGGGCAGGTTGGCATAGGCAATCACATAGAATCCTGTCCTTAATTCCACCTAGATTGTCCACCCCTGTAAAAGCCTCATGCTGGCTGGTGTTTGGCAGTAACTCTGCTCTCAGACTTTGAAGGCCAGGGGTATTTTTCTTTCACTGCCCCCAAATTCTGGATTATATCTCAGCATGGCATCCCATGGTGTTGAAGAGTAGTTGCAGCCTGGAATTCAGAGAGAATGAGTGTGTCTGTGTTGGAAAATGCAGATAATAGTCCCTAGGGTTGAGTGAGAACAAAATGAGAATGGATATGAAAGTTCTCTAAAAACACTTTAAGATCTATGCAAGTGTAGGAATTACTATTATTTTAGAGTGACTAAATCCTCCTTATTGTGAGGTATTGTGGCAAACAGGGACACACCAGACCTGAAGAGATTCTTTCATTTGCTTCTATCAGGTCAGGGAAAAGAACATGCTGAATCCTTCCTAGATCTTCTTATGCTAATCCTCTCTGTGGAGTTCCCAGAGTTAAGTTGACATTGACTATAAAGCTGGTTGTTGATCCCCACCCCTCCCTTATGTCAGAAGTGAAAGGTACAATCTGGTACTGAACATTTTTATCTCACTATAATCTGATGACTTGTTCTGCCACACAAAATTGATTGCACCATTCATTATCAGTGACTTTTATTTTTCAAGTCTTTCATACTTCCTTGGCATCCAAAAGTAGCTAATAAAATCTCTAAAGATACACTTTATGAAACCATATCAGATACTTCAGGGTGCACATCCCATATCTTAAAAATCCTCTATTAATTGTTTTCTGTAGTTACAAGTAAGCAAGACCTTGGCACTGAAATAATCTTTGAACTTAGAAATTGGTTTCTGAGTGAAACCCTGACTTCTCTGTGTTTAATTAGATTTCAATTGCTCCACTTAAAAAGGTCACCTAAATTTGGAAGAGACAACTGATTCTAATTGTGACAATGTAATGCTTGCTGAATTTTATTTTAAAAAAATGAAGTACTTTTATTTTTTCACTGAGCAGCATTTGCCCATACTTTCACCATTATGGCACACTAGAAAAATTTCAGGTACTCAAGAAATGAGGCAATCATCTTAATGGACTAAGCTTCCATTCTTTGTCTCACTCAGCACTTTATCAGTAGCTGTGTGCAAATATTTTAGGCTATAAGCACCTACTTAATTTTCTTTGCTGTAGTAATGGAACTATGTTTCCCATGGGCCTATTAGAGATGCTGCAGGTTGAATATGAAAATGTCTATAAAGCTCTAAGCATTTCTATAGGTAGCTGGGTCATACATTAAAGTGACTTTATTTCTAGAAAGCCAAGGTAGAGTAAGCTAGGTGACTGGGGGAGAGGGCTTAATAGACATCAAGGAAGAGAAACTCCAAAGGATCTCAGAACATGGGTTGGTGTTGCATAGACTTTTTCTTCTTTTTAGGTTTTTTTTTTTATTTTATTTTTTTTGCTACAGGGCATGTCCACTTGCTGGAGAGAGATGGAGGACAGAAAGACAGAGAAAAAGAAAGTGAGAAATGGCCCCTCATGGATGGATGGCCATGATGCAATCCCTTCTCCATTCTGCTTTTGGGATTTTGGGCAGGCATGCACACATGCCTGGTGTGATTTTCAAGCCTCTGGTCTGGGACTTAAACTGTAGAGTTGGCCCATTTGGGATCCAGCTGCCTTAATCTCCACACCACCCACAGGCCCTGCATTGACTTTTTGAGCTGTCATGTTTCCTGTAGCAGGAAATTTATCTCATGAGGCTGTCAAGTCACATATTATTTTATATTATTCTTGTTTCCAATAGAGAATGGTGATCAGTTCTAGATTATGACTGAGAATGAGACAAAAGCTTCAGATATCCTTTGAACTATGTCAAGTTACTTTATTTACAAGTACTGAGCAAAATGATAAGACAAACATTTTAACCAAACAACCCAGAGCATCTCGCTATTTAAGCATGAACTGGATTATTATTATTATTTTGCTCCCAACAATGTATAGAAGGGATTTTTAAAAAGAAGGTATCACCTTCATTTCTGGATCCATTTTTCCATATTTATTCACAGTCATTTCCAATATTATGGATTTATTGCAGTGCTTCTTTCCTACGGCTAGAAGTATCATTGAATGAGTTTTGCATTATGTGAAAATAACAGACTGTGCGGTCATGTTCCTGTAGGTGTCTCTGAAAGGGAAGGAGTGGCCACAAACAAGTTTAGAATTAGGGAAGAGAGACAGAGATAGGGAGGGCTATCGAAGCTGCCACCATTGTAACTACTGCCGCAGGTGACCTGACAAAGCCAAGGAGGAAACTGACCAGCCCGAGGTCCTGGGCCTTGAATCCCTCATCTACTAGAACGACAGAAAAATGGCAGCTCTGTAAGATTTATCAGCAGTGTGTTAAGATCTGTTGAACAATGAATGTTAAGGAAGATGAACTGGTTTCTGTGTTCCAGTGTTTGCAGGGGAAAAAATGACAAAAAAGACAAACAAAACAAAACAAAACAAAAAAAAACAAACCAAAAACAACTTGCACTCTTATTGTAGATAAAATGACCAGTGACCTGACAAAGCCAAGGAGGAAACTGACCAGCCCGAGGTCCTGGGCCTTGAATCCCTCATCTACTAGAACGACAGAAAAATGGCAGCTCTGTAAGATTTATCAGCAGTGTGTTAAGATCTGTTGAACAATGAATGTTAAGGAAGATGAACTGGTTTCTGTGTTCCAGTGTTTGCAGGGGAAAAAATGACAAAAAAGACAAACAAAACAAAACAAAACAAAAAAAACAAACCAAAAACAACTTGCACTCTTATTGTAGATAAAATGACCACACTGAGAATTTAAAACACCTCGGAGGGATATCTTTCCAAAGCCTTAAGGATGTGAGTCATTATATCAGAATCTTGAAGACAACTCAGTTATGGGGGACTTGCAGAAAGTGACATCTGATCTCCGCGGCCAGCTAACACACCAATTCCTTTAAAGGACTGGTTCTAGGATTCTTTACTGTTCTGTTCACTGTGAAGGTCTTTCCAGGATAAGGAGAACCAGCTATTCCACAAATTCCAAGTGAATTTGTGATTTTTCCCCTTCTGTCTTTTCTTCTTACCCAATAATCCTTATTCTTTGTTAAACTGCTCTCAAGAAAGGATTTAATCAACTCCTTTCTCCAAAGAAGCAGAAAAGGCAAATAATATACAAATGTTTGATGTGTTTTCTTTCTCAGAAACATTTTCATTAGGAATGGAACTCTACTTGTGAAACTGCTATATTAGCTAGGCCAGTGGGGGAGTATTTGGGCAGCAAGGAGAACATCATCTATCTTATTTAGTTGTCTCTCTGCCTCTTGGCAAGGCAGATCACAATGGTTCCCGCTAACATGATAGACATCTCTTATGGGCCCTTTAGAAATCATTAATGGAGGGAACCAGCAGTTAGCGTAATGGGTATGTCGCTGGACTCCCACGTAGTCGACCGCGGTTCGTGTCCCGGACCCGGGGGCTTAAAACTCACGCCGGGCGCGTGTG
>NW_006209101.1:464998-504018 GCF_000334495.1 Tupaia belangeri chinensis | reverse complement strand
GGACCCGGTGGCTTAAAACTCACGCCGGGCGCGTGTGCGTGCGTGCCCAAGATCCTGAGAGGAGAATGGAGGAGAAGGGATTGCGGCGTGACCATCCCCCCTGGGGGGTGATTTCTCGCTTTCTGTCTCTATGTCTCTCTCTGTCTGTCTGGCGAGCGCACGCGCCCTACAGTGAAAATCTCTCAAAAAAAAAAAAAAAAGAAATCATTAATGGATGTCTCTGTTGTACGCTAGGGTAAATGAGTGGAAGAGGCATTTCAGCACTGCCTCAAGGATTGTGTCTCATGTGACTACAGCAGTTATTCAAGTTTCTAAGATGCTCAGGCCCATCCTTATCATGGTGGAGATATTGGACTTGGGACAGGGGACAATTGCTGACAAGGATCTCTATTTTGTCTCAGGATGATTGTTGCAAGAAAGCAAACTTGAATTTTTATTATATAGTTGCAAGAGAGTACTGTCAGAAATACCAAAGCTACATGAAATATGAAACTGCCCTCCTTCTGTTTATTTGGAAAATTCAAGACTCTCTTAAGGGGTATGTTGGGCTTGTCTTACTTTTCAGCCTTTTTAAATTGGTGGACTAAAATTAGAGGGAATCTCTCCACCCCACTCCCTACCCAAGCCATGCAGCAGTCTATACTATTCTTTATTTCCTTGATAAATCTGCCAAAATCAAGGCCATCTGTTTTTTTTTTTTTATGTTTTTTTCTTAATAATCATGTTCTACTCTGTGAAGGATGCCTTGGGTATGTCAAGTTAAAAAACTTAAAGTTATGTTGCTTTTGAGGAAATTTGGTTTACAATAGCGCCATTGGAGACAGCTGAACAAAATGGGAATGAAAAGAAGGAGACAGTTAATTTTCATTGGGAAAGGAAATTGGGTTGGCAGTAATCATCCCCATAATAATAGTAACTGCTATTTGTGCAACAACTCAGGTGCCACATATACACCAAGGCTTGATTTAGAGATGTTCTGTTTCAGGTGGGGGGAACTGTAGATGATGGTGGTTTTTTTTTTTTGTTTGTTTGTTTGTTTGTTTTGTGAACATCCTCACTTGGATAATAGACTTTCAGCATGGCATTTTTTAAGAATTATTTTTTATTTAATTTTATTTATTTATTTATTTATCCATTTTAATTTGACCAGAGAGGGGCAGAGAGAGAGAGAGCAAGAGAGAGAAAGAAAGTGAGAAAGCAAGCTGCCAGATCTGGGACTCGAACCATGGTTGGATATGTGGGAGTCCAGCACCCTTAACCACCACACCGTCTGCTGGTCCCTCAGCATGGCATTTACTAACCTTCTTTATCTTACCTTCCTCACCTGTCTAATAAGAGCGATGATTTCTGTGCATCTCATATTTCACAGGAAAAGTCCTAATAAAAACAAATGCATACAAGCACTAACCAATTTCCTGAGAAATAGCAGTAAGTAGCTTTGTGCAGTGGCAATATCATAGCCAATGAGGTTTATCCGAGGCGCGATTATTGCTAATAGAAATAGCAGTAAGCCGCAGTAAGGTGTTGCTACATGTATTAACATTGCCAGAGCATCTTGGCATTGGCGATGTGTGTTGAAATACATTTCACAAACATTTCTGGAGGTGAATTTAGGTTTTTTGAAATACTGGCACAATTTTAGTAAAATAGAAAAGGTTCAAATAAGTTTTATTAAGCTCTGATATAATCTGATGAGTTCAGCACACATTAAACCACCCATATAGCAAATGCCAGGCTAGAAGGAAGGCTATCAAAATGAAATTGATCAGATCTCCACCTTCAAGCCCTTCCCATCTAGTATCAGAGACAGTTATTTAACCAAAATGCTAGATTCATAAGAGGCTTAAGAATATATTTTTGAATTGGCCAGGAGAGAATATAAAAATTCTAAGTGAGAGAATTAGAGAAAGAAATTATATTGATAGTAACAACAATAATAATAACAGCTATGATTTTTGAGAGTTTATTATATTTAAGAGACCCTAAACATATTACCTCATTTATTTCTTGCTAGAAACTAAATTTTTGTGTTGCCCTAAAATTTACATGTTTAAGCCCTAATTCTCAATGTGATCATATTTGGAAGTGGAACCTTTGAGAGCTAATGAGGTCTTGAGGGTGAAGCCCTTGTGAATGAAATTAATGCCTATGTAAGAGACACAGAGAGATGATCTTTCTCTGCCATTCAAGGATTCAACAAGAAGGTAGCTTCTAGAAAAAGAGTAATAGAAACTTCACCAGACATTGAATTGCTGGCATCCTTATTATTTTCTTTTTAAAGGTTTTTGCCATAGGGTGTATAGGCATGCCAGGGAAAGACAGAGAGACAAAGTGAGAAATCACCCCCTGGGAGGATGGCCACATCACAGTCCCTTCTCCATTCTTTTCTTGGAATTTTGGGCGTGTATGCGCATGTACCTTGTGTGATTTTCAAGCTGCCATTTCTAGGACTTTGACTATTGTTGAACATGTGAGAATCCAGCACCTTAACCACTATGACACCTGCTGGCATCTTGATCTTGAACTTTCCAACCTACCAAATTGTGAGAGATAAATAAATGCTTGCTGTTTAAGTCACCCTGTCTATGTGATGGCAGACTGACTGAGACATTTCCTTCCCAAATCCTATGAGATAATTATTACTTTTTACAATTGTAGAAATTGAGGTTTACACAGAAAAAAGTGACTTGTACAGGGTGACATAGCTGGAAATTGTGAACCCAAAATACTGAGTTTGAGTCCATTTGATATTATTATTTATGTACTTTCTATTCTGCCACATTGGATCTCAGTAACGATGCCATTCTAAACCCATTTTATAGTGATGTCCTAACAATTTTGACACTATTAAAGAAACAATTTCCCTGATACCAGTCATAACCCTATGATACTTCTATGTCCATTCAAAGGCATGGAAGTGGGAAAATAGGAGATCTGTTCTCTAGCAAGTTGAGGTCTATACTAAAATTTATTCTGCATTCTATGGGAACAGCAGTTAGCGTAATGACTCTCATGTAGTCGACCGCGGTTCAAGTTCCGGACCCGGTGCCTTAAACTCACACCGGGCACATGTCTGTGCATACCCAAGATCCTGAGAGGAGAATAGAGGAGAAGGGATTGTGGTGTGGCTATCCCCCTGGGGGGTGATTTCTCACTTTCTGTCTCTCTGTCTCTCTGTGTCTTCCTAGCGAGCGCATGTGCCCTATAGCAAAAAAAACCCTCTCCCCCCAAAAAAAAATTTATTCTTCAGTCTACTGGGGCTTGTACCAACCTAGTCACCTGATATATAGCAGCAGAAGCAGTGCCCCCCACCTTCTTTAGAAAATAATGGGAGTGGGGAATAACTTCATTCCACTGTTCTCAAGGCCACACCTCATAACTAACATTTGCACAAATGTGCCGATGGTTTGTATTGTAAGCCTTCCTTACCGGAGCCATTTACTTTGAATGCCTTTTTCTTTTCTTTTCTTTTCTTTTTATCACTGGAGATGCCACGGAAAGAGAGAGAATGAGAAAATATCCCCCAATGAGCATAGTCATGTCTTGATTCCTTCTCCTCATTTCTCAGTCTAGTTGGGATTTTGAGTTTATATGCACATGTGCTTGGCATGTTTTTCAAGCCACTGGGGCCTGAATTCAAATTGTGGTTGGCCATGTGGGATTCGGTTCCCTTTACCAGTAGGCTACAGGACCAGTCCTGGGGATTCTTTCTCGAGGACAAATAGGAATATTAGAATATTTTCTTTATTTATGACTATATTTTCTGAGATGCATATTCTGAATAAAGTACCTTTTCTAATTACTGCATTTATGATGTAAAAATTCTTACAAATACAAAGATTGCATAACCATTTAGTTGGTTTTTAAAGAAACTGTTTTTATTGAAAAGAGTAAAAATTACATGAATGTAAATGCAGTTTGGGAGTGTTTTTAGAATATGAAGTGAATATAGACTCTCTTTTTTTTTTAATATAGACTCTTACAGTGTGAAAGTTTTCATCCTCATGGGAAAAATCTTTAACAATTATATATTCTGATAATAATTGCTATGATTTGAATGTGTCTCCTCAAAATTCATGTGAGCCAGGGACCAACAGTTAGCGTAGTAGCTATGTTGCTGGATTCCCATGTAGTCAACCGCAGTTCGTGCCCCGGACGCAGTGGCTTGAACTCACACCAGGCGCATGTGCATGTGTGCCCAAGATCCCAAGAGGAGAATGGAGAAGAAGGGAATTGCATGATGGCCATCCTCCTGGGGGGGTGATTTCTTGTTTCTGTCTCTCTGTCTCTCTCGGTCTTTCTGGCGAGCACACACACCCTATAGCAAAAATCTCTCAAAAAAAATTTATGTGAGCCATTGTAATGATAGTAAGAAGGTGGAAACTTTAAACATTTATTCTAGAAATATTTATTTTATTTATCATTATTTTTAAAAATTTGCTGTAGGGCACATTCACTTACCAGAGAGAGAAAAAGTGAGAAAGGAATTCACCAGGTCCAGAACTCAAATCACAATCAGCCATGTGGAAGTCTAGTGCCTTAACTACCATGCCACCTTTGGCTCCAGGAGGGTAGAAACTTAATCGAAGTATGGTATTAAAAGGCGAGGTCTTTGGGAGGTGATTAGGATTAGATAAGTTTGTCAGGGTGAGGCCCCCATGATTGAATCCTGGTGGCTTTATAAGACTCATGGACATGGACCAGCAGTCGTAAAGGCTACGTTGCTGAACTCGCATGTAGTCGACCACAATTAGAGTCCTAGACCCGGCGGCTTAACCTCATGCTGGGTGCGTGTGCGTGCGTGCCCAAGATCCTGAGAGGAGTATGGAGGAGAAAGGATTGCTGTATGGCCATCACCCTTGGGGGGTGATTTCTCGCTTTCTGTCTCTCACTGTCTTTCTGGTGAGCGCATGTGCCCTGTAGCAAAAACCTCTCCCCCCCAAAAAAAAAGAAAAACAAAAACAAAAAAAGACTCATGGACATGAACACGGATTCAAGTTCTTACTTTTTTACAGTTTGATGCCCTGTTCTGTCTCAAAGTTCTGCAGCCTCACCAACAAGATCATCATTAGTTCTAGCTCCTTGACCTTGGACTTCAAAAAAACTGTGAGCTAAATAAACCTCTAGTCTACAGATTACTTTATTCAATTAAGCACCAGAGAACAGACTAATACAGAATTATTCTTTTTAGGAATCTGATAGCAAAAAAACAGAATTATTCTTTTTAGGAATCTGATAGCAAGTCAAAAAAACCTTCTGATCAATACAATGACATTTTAAAAATATTAGCACAAATTAAATAGGAAGGTGTATCTAATGTATGTTTCCTCTGTGATCAGCACAATGCCTAAAAGCTGTGCTGTGTTTCCAGCCCACTGTCAGTTCTTTGAAACTCAAAATAAAAAGAAGAAGCAACCTTTTTTTCTCTGTTTCAATCAGTAGTCAGAATTCTCACCAAAAGCCATAGTCACCAGGATAGTTCCAAGATGGCTGTTATAGTCATGAAGAATGATAAATGTTTCTGATCCGCTATCATCTTTTTAAGTTTTACTTTAGCCTTTGCAATGGAACTCAAATTGTGCCAACCATCTTTTAGTAGTCAGACCCAGGGGATTTTAATTGTTATTTTGAACCAGAACTATTTTTGTTTAATTCTATGAGAACCACACATAGTTTGTACATTTGCCAGAAGTTTATTTTCCAATGAGTAGTACTCAATTCTAAAAAAATACTTTTTATGCTGGGACATAGTGGGGAAGAATTCAATTAGGAACACCATTTTAAATTATATAATATAGCCAGGACTTCTTTTCTAGTTGATATTATGCTGACAAAATTCTTAGGGTTTTGCTTACTGTTTTTCAAAGTGATACAAAAATGATAAATAAAAACATATGTGTCTTTTAAAAAATCATTAAGAACCAATTTGTTCTGATAGTGTGGCTTATTTGTTGACTTATACAAAAGCCTGGGAATGTATATCTGCTTGCTGTATTTATCCATGCACAGAATTAATCACCAGATAATATTATGTTAACTACAATAACCAGAAATTAACATCACTTTTCCTCCAACTCAACAGAAAAGGGGAAATATTTTCTTACCTAAATTTTAGAACATGTTATATATGGAAATCTTGAGCTTGATTCCAAAGGTGGGAAGACTTCACGTTCCACCGTAATGGGTGTTAGAATTGGATATTAAAGCTATGTCTCTTTAACCTGAGAAAAGCAGACTATTTTCACTTTCAATATAGCTTAACTCTCAGGACTGAACCAAAAAAAGAAGAGAGAGAGAGAGAGAGAGAGGTGGAATCTTTTTACAAGACAGAATCTTCAAGTGTCTTAGACCCTGAGGGATTCCTAGATGTTACATTCTATCCAATAGAACAACAGAATCTTCAAGAAGAATCTATAGAAAATGATGAATCCTGCACTAAAGCTAAAACAAAAACAAAACAAAGCAAAAAATCCTAACAAACAAAATTACAGAGCTTCCTCAAAGACTATTATACTTTCAGAGCACCATGAAAAAGAACTAAAGTATTTTTTAGTAAATGTCATTCTCTTGTCAAAACAGAAAATAAAGCAGGGTTTTGTTTTTTTTTATGTCTTTCAGTTTGGTTTATTTATTTAGTTAGAGGGTGTATGCATGTCAGAGTTAGAAAGTAAGAGGCCAAAAGAAAAAGTGCTCCCCAGCGGAGCATAATCGCACTGTAATTCCTTCTCCTCCATTTCTCCATCTTGTTAGGATCCTGGTCATGCACATGCGCATACACACCTGATATGCTTTTTAAGTTGCGAAGGCCAAGATTAAAACTGTGGTTGGCCATGAGGGGTTTGGTTTCCTTCACACGGCACTTAGCCACTGTTGGGCCAGCCCCACAGTCCATTTATTTATTTACTTACTTATTTTTATTTTAAGACAGTGCTATGGTTTGAGTGTGGCCCCCCAAATTCATGTGTTAGAACTTGGTTATATTGTGAAAGTATTAAGGAGAAACTTAATACCTTCATAGTGTTGAAACATGGGGGTTGGGGGAATTATTAGATGAGTTGGGGGGACCACGATTACTTATTGGTAGATTTATAAAGAGAGAAAGACCCACACACATGAACACACAGAGGTACATGCTTCTGTTTGCTCACAGCGTGACACCCTGCATGTACCCAGGACCTCAAGAACAGAAAAACTATTACTAGTTGTGTCCCCTAGACCTTTGACCTATGAATCATGAGCTGAATAAATCTCTATTTCTTTTTTTAATTACCTAGACTTGGGTATATTCTATTATTAGCAATGGAATGAACTAGAATAGATAGGGACCTACTGTGTCACGATCCTCCTCTCTCAGTATCTTAATAGCCCAGTGGGACTACAAGTATGTACCACCAAACTGGTATTTATTTTTTATTTTATTTTATTTTATTTTAGTTTAGTTTAGTTTAGTTTAGTTTTTTGCCATAAGGTACAAGCACTCATCAGTGAAAGACGGATAGAGACAGAGAGAGGAGAGTGATAAATTACCCTGCAGGGGGGATGACCATGCCACAATCCTTTCTCCTCCATTCTCTTCCTGGGCTTTGGGCATGCACACACCATGTCCAGCATGATTTTCAAGCCGCTAGGTCCAGGATTTGAACTGTGGTCAGCCATGTGGAAGTCCCATGTCCTAACCTACTGGCCCTTCACACTGGTTCCATTTTAAATACAGAGTTTTGCTATGCTGCCCAGGCCAGCTCTGAGCTCATGATCTCCATGAATCACTGAGATTACAGGAGCACTACACTATGCTTGGCTTTAGGTTGGTCTGGGAATTGAACCCCAGCCTCCCATGTGGTCCAAGCCTGCAGAGTACAACATCATTTTTTTTTTTAAAGAATGCTTTTTTATTTAACTTTATTTATTATTATTATTATTGTTTTCCAGCTCAGAGAGAGAGAAGGAAAAGGAGAAAGCAAGCCACTAGGTCCAGGACTCGAACAGTGGTCAGCCATATGGGAGTCCAGCACCTTTAACCACCATGCCACCAGCTGGTCCCTAAGAGTACAGCATCTTAATAGCACATGCACTGGGCCTGGATTTATTTTTTATTGTAGAGATAGGACCATAGAAGACTACATGACTTAAACTAATCATGATCCTAACTATCTGCCCAAATATCTTAGGCATGTAGTAAAATTTTGTGTTTTGTTTTGCCTTCCATATAGGCAGAGTTGTTTTTGTTTTAAAAATGTATCTTTTTTTTTTTTTATTTGCCAGAGGGCATGTGTTCTCACCAAAGAGATTGAGGGAAGGGTAGAGTGAGAAAGCACCCCTAATGGGGGATAATCATGCCATAATCTGTTCTCCTCCAGCTCTCCCTCCTTTAGGTATTTTGAGTATGCATACACATGCACCTGGTGTGTTTTTCACCACTGGGTCCTGGACTTGAACTGCACAGTTGGCCATGTAGGATCCAGCCACCTTAACCACCATGCCACTGACTGGTCAGGTTCCTTTTTTTCATATAGAGAAAAAAAAGTAAAAAATGGTAAAATTTATATTGCTCATAATTCCACTGACTAAATAACCCTATTGGTATCTAAACATTTGAAAGTAATATAAGTACATGTTTTACAAAATTCAAATAGTAATGAGAAGTATAAGTGAAAAATCGATGTGTTTTTCCTTCCCTTTACCCTTCCTAACAGCCAACCTACTTCTCTTAAGAAGTTGTTAAAAATTGCTTATCCCAAGTATATCCCAAGATACCAGCACATATTGTGTGTATAGTAAGATTTTTTTCCCACAAAAGGATATTTTATTCTGCCATACCTTTATTTTCTCCATTTAATAATATATATTTATAGATATCCTCATGTCAACATATGCCAAGTTATCACATCATTTTTTAAAAGAATTATTTATTTAACCTTATTTACTTTTTTTTTTTTTTTTAATTTGACCAGTGAGGGACAGAGAGAGAGGGAAAGTGAGAAAGCAAGCAGCCAGGTCTTGGACTTGCACTACTGTTATTTATGTGGGAGTCCAATGCTTTAACCACCAAGCCATGCGTCAGCCCCATCACACTTTAAAAAAAATTTTTTTTTTTTTTTAGAGATTTTCACTGTAGGGTGCGTGCGCTCGCCAGACAGACAGAGAGAGACATAGAGACAGAAAGCGAGAAATCACCCCCCAGGGGGGATGGTCACGCCGCAATCCCTTCTCCTCCATTCTCCTCTCGGGATCTTGGGCACGCACACACACGCGCCCAGCGTGAGTTTTAAGCCACCGGGTCCAGGACGTGAACCGCAGTTGACTACGTGGGAGCCCAGCGACATAGCCATTACGCTAACTGCTGGTTCCCATACATTTTAAAAAAATTTTGATAGCACTTTTTTTCAATAGCTATAAAACATCTCAGTATATAGTGTATCGTAAGCACACACTCAGTCCTCTACTGATTAATATTAAGTTGTTTGTAATTTGGGGGACTTTAATTCATGGAGACTTTGTTGAAAAGCTGTGGGAAAAATGTCTACCTTTAAACATTTTTAAAATTTTGTTTACTTGTTTATTGAGAGAAACAGGCACTCCCAATAGGATCTACATGTCTCAGTCACCCCTTTTCTCAGTTGACCCCTCGTCTCAGGCGGCCTGAATCACAGGCAGGTGCACATGCATCTGGTATGTTCAGGGAGGCTCTCAGAGGCAAATCCAGGACCTTTCCCATGTGGATCCAGTGGGGCTAACACTCTGCCACACCTAGCCCTTACTTTTGATGGATATTGTCTAATTAATGAATCAGATTTCTCTACTATCAACAACATTTGAATCTTGATGGATATTGTTTAATTATTGAATCAGTTTTCTCTACTATCAACAACATTCAGGTCTTGCTATTTCTCTAGTAGAGGTACTTCCAATGTTTAAAATGTTTACTCAAGAGAAATTCAGTTTATAGTAGCCTTTTATCCTGTTTTAAATGGGTGGACATCTTAACTAAGGAAAAACCAGAGTGTACTTGGTTTTGGAGAATATGTTGTTTTAGACAGTGATATGTAGACTCACAAAGAAAGAATAAAATATTTTCATGTAAGTAAGATTGGACCAGCTAATGTGGCAAACACTAGAGTAAAACTTTGTAGGCCAGTAAATTTTAAGGTATTTTTAAGGAGTAAATTAAGGGTACCAAGGGTGATGCGGTGGGTATAGTGACTGGATCCTCCACGGTCGACTACACGGCTGGAGTCCTGGACCGAGTGGCTTGAAAGTCATGCCAGACACATGTATGTGGGAGCCCCAAATTCTAAGAAGAAAATGGAGGAGAAAGGATTGAGGTGTGGCCAACCTCCCTGGGGGGGGGTTGCTTTCTTACTTTCCCACCCTTTCTCTGTGTCTCTCTCTAGTGAGCACATGCTCTCTACAGCAAAAAGAAAAAAGAAAGAAGAGAAAGAAAGAGAAAAAAGAAGAAAGAAGGAGAACAAATTAAGCTGATAATCCTGTGTTTAAAAGATAATGTGCAGGTGAAGGGGGCAAATAGGGAACCACCTAGTGGATATTGAGTTTCAGTTTTGCAAGATGAAAAGAGTTCTGGGTATTGGTTGCTCAGCAACATGAATGTATTTAACACTATTAAATCACACACTTAAAATGGCTAAGATGGTAAAATTTTATATAATGTGAATTTTACTACAATTTACAAAAAGATAATGTGCAAAATTATGCATCTATAGGAAAAGAAGACAGCAACTTCTACATAATTTCAACAGTATAAGGGAACCTCTACCAGAAACAACAGAAGATAAAGTACTTGAGTTTGAACTGGTGAAATAGAATTGTATGCCTTTCTACTAAAACATTACTGACCTTCTATGCTTTGTTTTCCAGAGTTGAAGAGTTTTGTCTTCTCTCGAGTTACGGATAGGTTCATGTACCTACTGTTTGAACAGAATCCTAATCTGTTTCCTGGCTTTAAGTATTAAGGAAAGTTCTTTTAACATTTTTTTATTTTGACTTATTAAAGCTAAAACTGTCTTTCTTAAAATTAAAAAAAGTATTTAAAAATACATATTTAGTAACCACATTAAGCTATATAGTTTCAGCTATGTGCTATATTATAATATATTCATTCTACCCACAGTTTCATGCCTAAAGTCAACTTTTGTTCACAGATATGTATATAACAGCTGAACTTACTCTTGAAAGTATTTAGATTAATTAAGATATTTTGTGAATCAATACAATGTGGGAAAGAATAAAGGAATGGAAAGCAACTGCAGATACCAGAGACAGGGTGGGACGAGGATAGGAAATGGCAGAGGGTGACAAATGAGGGAGCGGGATATATGTATAGGAAACAAGAAATGGAAATCTATTTGTTGATGATAACATGTACGATTAAGCCACTTTACAGGGTATTCTGGCTGGAAAATCGTATTTTGTATACTGTGGTGATGTTCAATGAAAGTATGTAAAATAAATAAATAAAAATATGTATGTATGTATGTTATATATATGTGTGTATATATATATATATATATACATACATGCTGCTAAGACACTGTGCTCTGCAGGCTAGGACCACAGGAGAGGCCCAGGTTAGATTCCTGGTCCAACCTCAAGTCTGTGTGCAGTGGAATATGCCTGTTGGGAGGGTGTGGCAGAAGAATCCTGACAAGGCAGAGCCCCTGTCTTAGAAACAACACAGAAAAAGAAAAGGGAAGCTCAGGTGAATACTTTTGGGAGCCAGTTAATGTCATTGTACAGTCAGATAAGGTCAGAATGCAAAGACCCCTGTAAATGGACTTAGACGTAACCCAAGACACAAATGGCTAATTGGGGCAGTGGCAGTCTTCCTTAGTGGTCTCTGGAGCTGTTGCCTGCTGTGCCCAATGATACCAGGGCATCTCCCCAGCTGGGAAAGTACCTGTTCTCTGGAACCTGAAAAAAATGTATCTGCAAATGAACCTGCAAATAACCTTGAACCCCAATGATCAGGTTTACTCCCTGGAATGAAGATGACGTAGTGAGGACCCAGGAGCTCAGGTCATTCTCTGACATAGGTCATAGTTCAAAAGCACTCTGTAATTATTTGTATTTGTCATTCCTCACAGTCACCTTGTGAGAAAAGCTGGAATAAAAGGTTATTTCTAGAACTCAGAGGAAATAATAATACTTTTGTTCACCATGACTGACTTTGAGACTCAGGTCCTGATTACCAGAGCAGATAAATCACTGTTATAAAAATAAAATACATTTATCCTGGAAAGGTGACTCACAATGCATGCTAGGGAATTATCTAATTAAAGTGTTTCACAAACTTAATAAGCCCACTTCTCAACTATTCAATGGAAGTTGGAGAACTGTTTGCTGATATATTATATCATTTTACAGAGCAGAGGTTCTCAACCTTGGCTGTATTAGAATCCCTCATGGATCTTTTTGAAGCCTGATGCCCTAGGGTCATTCCAGACCAAGTCATCAGAATCTCTGGGCTGGGTCTTTGGGTGATCTAATATGCAGCAAAGATTGCAAACCACTAGCAAAGATCCTCAAATTCACTGTGTGTAATTGTTGGGGAGTTTGCCAAGAAAATTTTGTTTAGTAGGTTAGAGATTTTTCTGGAAGTCTGTGGCTCTTTTATACTTCTCAAGTGATGCTGATACAGATGATCTCTGGTCCACATGTGACTATGACAACAGTGACTGAAATTTGTGATTTATTTTATCTTCATTACTTCTTCCTGCTTCTCAATACACCTGGTTCCCTGGGCTTTGTTTTTATGACTCTTCACTCCAGGTTAATCTTTTTTTAAAAAGTTATTTATTGAATTTTATTTGTTATTATTATTTTATATTTGCTATAGGACACATGTGCTCATGAGAGAGAGAAAGTGAGAAGGCAAGTTGCCAGATCTAGGACTTGAACCATGGTTGGCCATGTGAGAGTTCAGCACCTCAACCACCACACCACCTGCTGGCTTCCAGGCTAATAGTTTTTACTGATTTTCCCTGAAACAAGCCCAAGATCTTCACTTCAAGATATCACTTACAAGGGACCACAGTTGGTACAATGGCTATGTCGCTGGACTTCTGTATAGCTGACCGTGGTCAGAGTCCTGGACCCAGTGGCTTAAACTCACGCTGGGCATGTGTGCATGCATGCCCAAGATCCCAAGAAGAGAATGGAGGAGAAGGGATGGCCATCCCTCCTGGGGGGTAATTTCTCACTTTCTGTCTCTCTGTCTCTATCTTTCTGGTGAGCGCACATGCCCTATAGCCTCTCAAAAAAAAAAAAAAAAAGAGATATCACTTACAATGAGTAGCTCCAAAATGGCTACCTAATCTAATGATGTCTTAACCATGGTTGAACAGAATGGGAATACCACACCATGGTTTCTCCTTGTCATGATTTTGCTAATGGCTACTTAGAGTCATGCTTTGATATCATGAACATGGTATTTAACACTATCACCAACATCAAGAGTTATCATTACATTTTGTTCAGCTAAGTCACAATGAACTCATTATTTACCATGAACCTAAAATACTTTTAGCTAAGTTCACACAGAATTAGCCCTCTTAAATTTGTATTTTTTTCCTTTGAAGTATTGTTCTTACTACATTTTACCATCATCAGTATTATCTTTTTAGATAAATTCTTGCTATGTCAAAATCTTTTTGCCTGAGCCTCCATGTAACTGGGTCTACAGATACACACTGCTGTGCCTGGCTTTTAGGATAGGCCTGAATTCAACCTGAGTCTCCTATGTAGCCTCAGCTTGCCAAGTAGCAGCACCAATCAACATGCTACAGCATCTGGACCACCACCATTATTGTTAGCCAATGATCAACCAAATGCCATCGGCAAATGATGAGTACATGTCTGTTCTATGATTCCAGCTGTCAAGAGAAATATTAAACATTAGGATGACCCAGAACAGATCCAGTTCATTCACGCTTCTATTTTCCTCAGGCTCACCTCAAGCTCTATATACCTACTTGAATATTCATTCTCCGGTATCAGGTGGTTCAGGTCCACAGTTTGGAGTGAAAGGAGAATGAACTTTAGGGTGAGATAAACCTTAGTTCAGACTCCTAGCTCTTGTTCTTACCTTAGACAGTGCCTTCATCTTATAGAGCTTTACTCTTCCCCCGCTTTGGAAACGTGTAGCTCAAAGGGGTATTGTGGTAATGGTAAGTGAAATTCGAAAGTGTTTAACACGTCACCGATATGTAGTAAGGTGTTCATAAATATTAGGTTTTTTTCCACCTTTCTCATAATATATGAAAGATAACATGAATAGCTAGGAGTATACATATGGATATTTTTCTAACAGTCTGCTCGAAGAAATTATGGGAAAGGAAAAATGATTCAGATTAGTGTTGTACTAATCTCAGAAGGTCACTCAACCAAGGGTGACTGGGTTATTCGCCAGTAACAGGCCACATTGGGCAGGGGGCACTCTGGGTGCTGGATGGGAGACAGACCAGGAGAGCTAATGCCAAGACCAAGAATGAGGCCCAGGGTAAAGCCAAGGAGATCACTCAGAGCCAAGGAAAGCCAGATGCCAGTGCTCGAAGGTAGCAGGAGGTCAGCACTGAGCAATAGTGGCCCTCTGAGAACCTGGAGGACACCTAGAGGAGGTAAAGGGTCAGCAGTAAGGAAGAGATCGGGAGCTCGAGAGTATGCACCAGGGGATAGATATAGTGGAGCCCAGGCAAGGAGGGTCTTCAGGGCAGCAAGACCCCAGGCTGAAGTCATCTAGGAGACAACTAGGGTCTTCCAGAATCACCCTTGTTTTTTATATTGACTTAGCTAAACCTCTGCTCTTACATTCTATGACAGGCTTCTTTTGCTGGGTGCAAATGTGTTCTGTAATTAGACCCTGCACTAGAAAGAGTAGGTTAAATAATATAATCCCAAAATTTCTTCAACACAATAAAAAATTAGCTTAAGCCCATATCACAGTCCACTATAGAATAATGCAGATGTGTAGAAAGGGGACTCTGCTTCATACAGTAATCAGGAAGCCAGGTTCCCTTCATCTGATAGCTCCACTGTCCCCCTTGCAGGGATATTAAGCTTCTTTTGCCTTTTATTTTATTTTATTTTATTTTATTTTATTTTTTTCCTTTTTCTCCCCATAAATTCTTTTGGAAGTTTAATGAAGTCTTACAGATTTTATCATAGCATAGGTTTTTAATTGTGTAAGATAAAATGCATAGTGTGGTATTTTTATACCATAGCTTAGTGGTTAAGCTGGATCCCACATAGCTGACTGTGGTTTGAATCTCAGTCCTGGCAACCTCAAAAGTACACCTGGCATGTGTGTGTGTGTGTGTGTGTGTGTGTGTGTGTGTGTCCAAACTGTGAACAGTATGGAGAAATGGAGGAGAAAGGACTGAGTTATGACTATGCCCCATTGGGAGTACCTCCCGACTCTCTCTCCAGCAATTAAAAAAAATAGTGTTGCAAAGGAAGCCAATTACATTGAATTGCTACTATAAAAATAATTAAAATATGAAATTATGATAGAGTAATATATGTGCTTCTTTATTAATGTACAGTATGTTTTGCATGGGACATGATCAAGCTGCAGGACCTCCAAAGAGTCTCTGGAGTCGTTGGAGTGCTTTTTGCTACCTGAATCAGGGTCAGCTCAACATGCTTTGTACATTGTTCTGGCCCTCTGTTGCTGCCTAATAAACTGATTTCAAAACTTAGTGAATACACACAACCATTTTATTTTGGTCACGGTTTTGAGGGTCAGAAATTTGGGAAAGTCTTAGCTGGGGAATTTGTCTAGGATCTATCTACAGGGCATCCACTGCTCAAGTGTGAGGTTCCAAGAGGACTTTTTTACTCACTTGTTTGGCACCTCAATGCTCCCTGGCCCCAGTCTCTGAGCGACTTGGGCATCATATAGCATGGGCGTTTCAGGGTAGTCATACTTCCTAGATGGCAGCTGGCTTCCTAGAGAGAGGAGTAGAAACTGAGAACATAAACATGGCTATTTTCCTAACTTAACCTACTCTAAGAAATTAAAATAAAGGAAGAATAAATCAAACTGGTGTTGTACTAACTCTCGGAAGATCACCCTCAGAAGGGTGACTGAATTATATGTCTGTATCAAGTAAAGGTCAGTGGAAATATGGCATCACTTCTGCTGTGCTCTACTAGCTAGAGTAGTCATAAAACTCACTCGGATTCAAGGAGGAAGGGACACAGACCTCACCTCTCATTGGGAGGGATACCAAAGAATTTGCAGCTCTTTAATCTGCCAAATGGAAGTATCATTTAATCTGTATAGTAACATATCAAGTGAGTCTTACTGTCTCTATTTCACCAATGAGGAGACAGAAAGTCACAAACCTAGTGAGTTTGAAACTAGGCCAGTCTAATTCTTATGACTGGACTCTTCATTATAATATCTTCTTTATTTTACTTAACTTGACTTGAATCTACTCCTAGAAAATAATATAGAATCTATCTGGAAAATCAAACAGCAGGGAGTTGAGGAAGAACTGCTGTCTGCCTATCCAACACTCATTCTTTTCCTCCTCCCAGGGTTATCGGGAATAGCAACACACACCACTAAAGGGCTATTGTTCAGACTATGTTGCAGTTAGATTTGATCATGTTTTGTCTGATGAGATGTAAGAAAAAGGATTTTGAGTAACTTCCAGACAATGTCTTTAAAGACAGTCTTCTTCATCTCCTCTGGATGCAAGAAAGGTGTGATCACCCACTCTCAGGCAGTCATTTTGAACACACAGGAGCATGCTACAGTGGCAGAGTGGTCTTGTGGAAGGAGCCTGAGTATTGACCACTATGAAGCGGCCTTAGGCAGCTGCCTCTAGACTCCATTTCTGTGAGAAACAGATTCAGATCTTGATCTAATTACTGCTATATGGGGTTTTTCTGTTTCTTACAGTCAGCTCCAAACCTAGTAACATAGAAGGGATGTATGCAATTGGCAGTATGAGTGTCAACATGACAGCTGAATTTTAATGATATGAAAGCCTAAGGAAGCAGGTAATTATTAACAAGCTGAATGGCATTATAGGAAGTATCTGAGAGTCAACCAAGAGAGGACAAATCAATTTATGTGTCCACTTTTAAACATTTCAGGATGACTAACATACTTACTAAGGAATTGGAGATAATTTGAGGCAAACCTAAAAGCTGTGCTTGTTTTTTTTACACACATAATTAGAACTTCCCTGAAGGAAAACTTATAAACTGTCCCTCTCCCAAGGTTTCTGATCACCCAGTTTCTTTGATTCACTAATTGGCTAAAACTGAGCTATATATCTGGGCCCAAACTTCCTAATCTGGGCAAAATCAGGGATCAGATGCTTCCACTAGACCTATATTATGGGGAATTCTGCCAGCACAGGAAAGGGCACCCTCAAATTCCCTACAAGTTTACACTTAATATGGCATGCAATCCCTCCCAGCAGTCATTTTTTATCTAAAAATTCTATTCACACGCAGTGTCCAGGGGAAGAGAAACAATGAAAGTTCAGCCTGTCTCCTTGGCATGTGTGTGGAATATCCTTTATTCATGCATATAAGTAACATGGAGACATGGGGCAGGGACTATAAGGAATGTTGGTTCCTAAAATCACATTTGCATTTTCAGCACCAGCTTGGGAAAGAAATGTGAGCCATTGTACTTCCTCCTCCCTTACCACCTGCCTCCTTAAACCTTTTGATTCCATTCTTTCATTCCATCAATGTGTTTATTAACTAATTTAGAAGAGGTAGTTTTGACTGAGTAAACTGATAAACAGGGGCCAAACCTGTACTAAGTAGCAAAGATAAGTAATGATTTTTGTTGAAGTTGTTGTTTTTGGAATGGTTCTGGCTCCGTAGTCTTGTTTCCTTCAGTGGTTTGTGTAACGAGGTAGAGAGTAGCTCATTCCATTTCCAAAATACATTTTCAGCATGAGAAGAGATAGGCTCTTAATTTGGAATAGTTTGGACTTAGTAGGAAAAGTTATCAGAAACCATCCATAGAAATGAGATTCATTTGCTGAAATGAGAAATTACTTCTTTGAGTCTCATTTCCCTCGATGAAAAAGCAGACAAGAGAATCCACAGGTTCCCTTCTAGTTTGACTCTTTATGTAGTATGAAGCTGCAGAAAAGTCATAAGAATACGGTAGAGCAGAAAAATATCCAGTAGTTGTCAGTGGCTTTTATGTGACTATATCATTAAAGCAAAAAAGTTATAAAAGATAAAGACATACACAGATGTGGTGGTAGCTCTTACTTGTGGCCTAGCATGCTTAGATATAAGCAAGAAAAATTTCGACTATTTTATTTTATTTTTAATTTGCCAGTGGGTATGTTCACTCTCTGGAGAGAAAAAGAGAGAGAAGGAAATTGAGAACATACCCGTATGAAGCAAGGTCACACAGCAATCACTTCCCATTTCTTCCACTTCTTGGGCACACGTGCACATGCACCAAGTGTGTTTTCCAGGCTGCCAGGACTTGGGTTCAGGATTCCTTCCACTGGCCATGTGGGAGTTAGCCACCTTCGCCATCTTGCCGCTGGCCGACTCTCTATTCTAGGCAAAAATAAATAAATAGATTAATAATGGCAAGGATTGTGGGGGTAAGTCACAGAGTCTCCAAGAAAGCCAGGTTTAAAACTCTGGTGAAGGTTAGAACCCAAATCATGCCATAGGACAGAAGATGAGGACATGTCCGCTTTTGTCAGTAAACACTAGGTGTTTCTGTTGGTTCCACAGGGCACAGCTGAATTCTTGATTGCAGCTTCTTTGCTTTACTCATGGCAGGAGCATTTGATTAGCCAAGGCTGGGTTACGCACCAGAGATGCTGAAATTAAGGATTAGGCAGGCTTTTTTTTTTTTAATTAAGACCTATATGATGAGTAATCCCCCTTAAATAGGAAAAGGCCCCTTGAAATTCCCTAAAAAAACACTCTACTTTATCTGACATACTGAGGATCAGCTTACCAATCGAGAAGTGTGAAGAGAAGGAATAACTTTCTCCAGCTGTCATTACACTCTTCTACAAGTGAGGAAGTAAATCTCTCTATTTGGAATTTTACCTCCTGACAAGATATAAAGCTGAAAAACACTATCTTCTTGATGTACTCAAATATAACACTTCAGTAGGTCTAGGGAGGCTGGATTATGTTCCTTCAGGATATGGATACTTGTATTAGTTTTGGTAATCCAGCCTCTGAATCTTTCTTAGGTTTGTGAAATTCTCCACTTTGTACTTTCTGTGATGAAGAGGCTACTAACATGGGGCAGGCTGAAAATTCAAGCTATTTCCCTTCTCAGCTTCATTTACACTATGTCTGGACCATGTGATATCTATAGGTACCACAGCCAGATGCGCCTGCCTCAGACCTTGAATTGGGAGCTGGGAACACAGAGGACCCATCGTGGTGAATAAAACTCCCTCTGGTAGCCGGCCAGCAGAGGTAGTGACTCTGTCCAGGCTGGTAAGATAGCAGTAGAGATGTCCTGTGCTTGATGCTGGCCTAGAGGTGTCCTCTACAAACCAGTTCTGATTTTGAGTGATTTCCTGGCTGCATAACCAAGATTGTGGGTGTTGGTCATCTTGGTCATTTTGTGACACTCAATGCACTTTTAATAATCTTTTCTCGCTTAAATGAAGACTAGGTTTCTGTTGCTAGCACCTAAGAACTCGGATACATACTAGTACCTAGTATCCTCTTCCAAAGCCCAGCTCCAAGCCTGATATGCAGTAGGAATGTCATGGTAACTATTTGTTTTGGATCAGGCAGGATGACAAGCAGAAAAAAAATCTTTCATCATCATTTGTAGTTTTGAGAGGCCTGGGGTCACCCCTAAAGCAAAATAGACAAGAAGGTCACAAGGACAGAGAGAAGTCAAGACTTATTTTGAGAAAGTCGGTAGAAGAGGTGTGATTTGGCCTTAGGAAAATGCAGGGACAGAGGACAAGTGTATTTCTTATTCTCCAGGTTCTGCTGAGTGGAATGGACACCAAAGGTAACGGAGTTTTAAATAAGGTAAAAATGCACTGCTCTCTCATGTTCTAGTCAAGCAGCAGTTGGAATGGATGTCTTATTCCATGAGGCCATTAAGGAACTAGTTTCTCCCATCCTATTGTCCTGTAATACTTGGCACATTGCACATCCCTGGATGGGTTCATCTGGCTCACCATCAAGCCACAGACACATCTGCGTTGCAAGCAGCAGAGTGGGAAGTAGAGGCATGATGGGTATGCCCCTTGCATTAAGTCACAGTCCAGAAGTTATACATGTCCCTTCTCACCACATGCCGTTGGTCAGCTCTTAGTGACATGGTCTCACCTAACCATAAGGGAGGCTGAATGATACAATCTCTATAATGAAACTTCATGTAAATGTCTACCAAACAAAGATTCTATCACTGTAGAAGAAGGAGAAAAAAGAGACTGGAAGACAGCCGTAATCTACTCCAACAAAGAGCAGATGAAAACTTCAGCATACGGGACTAGATGAGAATATAATAAAATTTCCTCTGAGAGCTGCCAAACTTGTTACTGTTCCATGTGAGAAATGCTTCCAGATAACCTTAAAATGGGACAAGTGTTCATTTAATGAAATGGTTGAGAAAAAAGACAGTTCATACTCAGTCTAAACCTTAACATCTATATTCAAAAGTGAAAAGGGTAGAAGGCAGGACTGAATAAAAGTTTAAAGGTCTTTCTCGGGTGGATTGCTGTAGCCAAGAGTTACATGCTTGGCAGAAGGTGATGTGCCTATCCAAACGTTCCTTTGGGTCTTTGTGAAAAAAATGTGGTGGCCCATAAGGAGGTCAGAGAGGCCTTGGGGCTAGAAGAGATAAAGAAAATACCAAGGGAAATTTACAGATGACAAACACAAGAGTAAATTGGGTGCAAGTTCAAAGCTGTGGAAATAGCACAGAGAGATGGAGGGCATGCGTCTGTCTGAGTTATATTGCAACATACTACTTGGGGGCAAAGAGTAATGGGACTCTAAGGCATTGGTGGTAAAGGGAGAGGGCAGTGTCCAGAGAATGACAGCTGGGTCAGAACATCCCGGGGATATTACTGCCCAGCTGACAGGCTTCGGAGCTAACGCTTCTGAGCTGCACTTTCTGGAGTGCAATCTTCAAGCAGTTGGTTTCCTAGAAGAGTAGTAATACTTGGCCTATTTCCACTATGTAAATGTCTGTAAAAGCTTTTCAAAGGCATTCTCTCTTCTCAAGCTCTCAGGTTTGTCACAAAGATATACATGTCACCCAGGCCACCTACATGTGTCACAGGGTGCTCTGGTTCCGTGTTAGTGTTTCTGTTTCCTTCCATTCTTGATCTGCTGCAGTTAATTTGAGGTGCGCCCAAGGCATATATTTTTTCAGAAAAGGATGACCGAAGGCCTGTCTACTGCTCTTCCTAGAACAATAACATTGAAATCTTTCCCTTTCTACTACGGAACAACAACAAATCAATAGCCTCATCTGCAATCCCCAAGGACACAATGGACTGGATTTCTCAAATTTCCTACTCTTTTTTCATTTTTAGTATTTATCCTCAGACTTCTCCAAACAGAAGTTACATCAGTGACATTAGTTCTCAGTGCCTGTACGTGCTATAGCATTCCAGGTCGTGATGGTTTTACACCCTCTTTGTGGGGGATTAACCGGTTCTTTTTTTGTGGCTTCTTTCAGTCTCTCTTTTTGTTTCCTGTATGGCTTTGTTTTTACTTCTCACATGTTTACCTGTCTCAGATCTTGTGCTGATGTTGTTAAGGCCTTAGGTTCTCCATTCAGAGTATCTAGATTGAATTCTTGCTCTATTGCTTTTTTTCCCAATGTCCTTTGGATAAGTGACTTAGCCTGTCACTATCTGCTTCCTCCTCTATACAAAGGTGATAAAACTAGTCTCTTGGGTTGTTGTGAGGTTAAGGATTTTTAAATTTAATTTTAAAAATTTATCATTATTATTATTTTTTTAAACTTGCTATAGGGCACATGCACTCACCAGAGAGAGACACACAGAGAGAGGGAAAGTTAGAATGCAAGTCACCAGCTCCAGGACTCAAACAGTGGTCAGTCATGTGGGAGTCTAGTGCCTTAACCATCACACCACCTGCCAGCCCCAAGTATAACTTAAAGGGATGGAGACAGTGTCTGTCACTATGTATAAGCACTCAATTAAATCAAAACAGTACTTTTTGCTATGTGTAAGCACTTGATGAGTATTAGCTATTATTGTAGTAAAATTGTCTATTGTTTCCCAGAAGTTCTTTGTAGGAGTCTTCAATATGGTTGAAGCATCTGTTGGTGTTGCCAGCAAGCCTACTCTCCATGTTCTGGTAACACTACATCCTTTCCTCTGAGGAATTGCCCTTCTGAATGGTTCTGATAATCCTAGTCCCACACAGATGTCAGGGCATGGAGATGAGGGTTTGGCCCAAGCCTGGTCAGTGATAGCATTTCATCCTTCTAGTATCAGTGACTGGTTCAAACTTGGGCCCAGGATCAAAGGAGGATCAGTGAGAAGCAGATGCTGACATTAAATAGTCAATCTTTCTGCTAGGACAGAGATAAATGAAAGCTTTGCAATGGAGGCAGCCATATTACCTGGGCTTCCTCTGAAGCTCATCTCAGATGGGAATCAAGGTCAATCAATACACAAAAGATAAAAAGAACAGAGAGATAATGAGTGGGGTAAGGAGAGAGCAAGGGAGAGAGAGAGATCTTAAGACTTCAAGGTTTGGGGACCGGCAACATTTTGTCAGCTCTTACCCTGACTTTCTCTGTTTTGGAAACCCAAAGGATCTTTTTCTCTTAAGTTTACTTATTTCTCCCATGAGTGAGAGAAGGAGACACACACACACACAGACACACACACGCACACACACACACACACACACACACACACACACACACAAGAAAGAGAGCACCCACAACAGGATCTTGATGTCATGATCTACCCCCAGGTTCACCCAGCCTGAACCATGGGCACACATGTCCAAGGAGGGCCCTGAATGTGAACCGGCAACCTTCTCGTATGGGTTTACTTCACAGAGTGTTGCATTTTACTGCTTTTCCACCTCCTGACCACCTGAAAAAAAGCCTCTTTTATTGGCTTAGTTAATTTAAGTTGCATTCTTGTCATTGTAACTGGAATAATCATGGCTATTGTGCTCTTTTTGTTGAATTTATTTTTCTCCTTTTCCTTCCTTCTTTTTTTTTTTTTTGAGAGGTTTTTGCTATAGGGCGCGTGCGCTTGCCAGACAGAGACAGAGAGACAGAAAGTGAGAAATCACCCCCCAGGGGGGATGGCCATGCTGCAATCCCTTCTCCTCCATTCTCCTCTCGGGATCTTGGGCATGCACGCACATGCGCCCAGTGTGAGTTTAAGCCACTGGGTCTGGGGCTTGAACTGCGATCGACTACATGGGAGTCCAGCGACATAACCATTATGCTAACTGCTGGTCTCTCCTTCCCTCTTTTGACTCCTTTCTTTCCAGACACCTAAATGCCAGTCCTTTGGTCTCAGTCAGGACCACCAGACTCCTCTGCAGGAACCTAGCTCCCTTCTGGTCTTGGTTCAGGAGTTTTCTCTTTGGAACAAATTTTCCTAATTTCCTTTGTGTCTATATTAACAATTGTGATCTATCGTTTTTATTTCTCATTTCTTATTTTTTTCTTTTAATCTTCTAAAGTACTTTTGTGCTTGCCAGAGTGCCAGAGAGAGAGAGACAGAGAGAGAGAGAGAGAGAGAGAGAGAGAGAGAAAGCAAGAAAGCAGCCCCTCCCATGGGGAATGGTAGGATGCAATCTCTTCTCCTTTTCTCCATCCTTTTGGGATTTGGAGCATGCATACAAACATGCCTGGCATGTTTTTCAAGCTACTGGGTCCAACTGTGCAGTTGGCCATGTGGGATTCAGTCACCTTAGTCACCACACTACAGACCAGTCCCCCTCATTTCCTCCTGTCTCTCCTTCTCAGCAACACCTCAAACAATGTCCCTGTTGTCCTTTGAGCAGATGGATCCAGCTCAGTTTTCCTTCGTTTACTTGTGTTCTGCATTTTTGCAGCTCGTACACTTACGTTATTCTTTTCTTCAGATCTTAATCTTGGGATGTTTGCTTTTGTCCCTTTTTTTTTTTAAAAGAATTATTTTATTTAACTTTATTTATTATTAATATCATTATTATTTTTCAGTTTGATCAGAGAGAGACAGAGAGAGAGAGAGGAAGTGAGAAAGCAAGCCACCAGGTCCAAGACTTGAACCGTGGTCAGCCATGTGGGAGTCCAGCGCCTTTAACCACCACACCACTTGCTGGTCCCAGCTTTTGTCCCTTTTAACATGGATATTACACAGCAATCTCCTGACACCTTTTTTTTTTTTTAATATATAAGACACTTTTTCATGTTTCATTCCTGAAACACTTCTGACTACACATCACTGTGGTGTTCTATTAATTTCTTATCTTTAGCTGCTTTCTATATCAAGTGAAATAATCAGTCCCTAAATGAAATGTATTTAATAGATTTAATTTCATTCTTCTAGTGTCAAGAGTTTTCTTTCTCATATATGCCCTTGTTTGGGCCTCAAATTAGGCCTTTATCTAACTTTCACAGTTATTTCAAGACAAACCATACAGCTCTCCCTTAGATTATAGTTCTAACTAATAAGTACAGGAGGAATGAAGAATGTAGAAAAGCAACAGTAGGTGATCATCATAGTAAGCATTGTTGCAGGTGAGAACCATTGATGGATGCTAAAGTTGGCGGACAAAGTATAATGCAAAGCAGTATGTTTGCATGCACACTTATTCATTGCAAATGAGGAAATTCTGACTTTCCACTGCAGAAACATAGAAGACATGCCTTAGCCAAATGATCAAGGTTAACGTGAGACACATCAGATAAGTCTGATATGATGCTTTAAGAAATGTAAAACATCCCTTGTGGGATGTTCTTGATAAAAATGTATAGCCTTAGTCTAGTCGTGAGAAGTCATCAGATAAATCCAAATGGAGAGATGGTCTGTAAAAGAGCTGACCTTGACACTCTGTAAGTATGAAGGTCAACCCATCACTCTCTTTATAATCTCTTCATTCATCTTTCTTCAAGAATACAGATGCCTTGGGAACCAGCAGTTAGCGTAATGGCTATGTCGCTGGACTCCCACGTAGTCGACCACGGTTCATGTCCCGGACCCGGTGGCTTAAAACTCACGCCGGGCGCGTGTGCGTATGTGCCCAAGATCCCGAGAGGAGAATGGAGGAGAAGGGATTGCGGCGTGACCATCCCCCCTGGGGGGTGATTTCTCGCTTTCTGTCTCTATGTCTCTCTCTGTCTGTCTGGCGAGCGCACGCGCCCTACAGTGAAAATCTCTCCAAAAAAGAAAGTATGAAGGTCTTGAAAGATAAGATCGAGGAACTATTAGAGATTGAAGGAGAAGGAGACAGGACAGCTAAATGTATATGACCTTGAACTGGCTTCTAGAGAAGCCAAGGACAGTCAGGATAATTGGTGAAATCTGAGTAAGGTCTGTAAATTAGGAAGTATTATTGTAGCAATTTTAATTTTCTAGCTTAGATCACTGCACTGATTTATTGTGTGGGTTACAGCCTAGGTGTCAGGATTTTTAAAAGCTGTACAGTGTTTTTAGGGGGCACAACTTGGAAACCTCTAATCTAAACTCATTGGAAAGAAGGGAAATGTTATATATTAATAATGGCCTTAGGACTAGCTGCAGGTTGTCTCGCCATCCCGTTTGCATTAAGTCCTTGCAAAGATTGAGACCAGCCATCACCTTGATGGGGACTCTGTGATGGATTAGACTTCCTGTCAGGAAGACATAAGCAGATTAGAGATGAGCCAGGTGTGGACTGTATTCCATGTCCAAATCTCTCAGCCCCACCTCCTACTCCAGCCGCTGCTGTGTTCATCAGTTTCCTGCAGGCTTGGATGGGTTCTGTGCGGATGTCCTTGAGCCTGTGCTGTGAACCTCTCGCTTTCTGCCCTGGGGATTTGGGAACCCACTCTGCACTTATCCATGCTCAGCCCAGAAGGACGTGGAGGCGAAGGACAGTTCCCCATGATATCCTTTCACTAGACTGTTCAGAGTGCTTTTCATCAACTCTTTGGAGGTCCTGCCAAGACAGAGCACCAGTTGCCCTTGGCAACAGCCAGCTCAGTTACACATGTTTGTGTTATTTTGCCCTCCTTCCGTTTCCTTTCGCTGACCTGCCCTACTGCTCCTAGAATCACATTCCCAAATAAACAACTTGCTCGAAGTACTAAAGGCACTATTTTTGAGAGGACACATACCCAGATACCTTTAGTGAAAACAGTAAAATCACACAAAATTGGGACATTATGAAAAGCCCAAGATGATGGGGTTGGCAGGTGGCATGGTGGTTAAGTGCTCTGGACTCCCACATGACTGACCACGGTTTGAGTCTTGGACCCGGCAGCTTGCTTTCTCACTTTCCCTCTCTGTCTCTCTCTCACACTCTGTCCCTCTCTGGTCAAATTAAAACAAATTCATTAATTAAATTTCAATAAAATAATTATTTTTTAAAAAAATCCAGGATGTCCAATTTGGGGATAAGATTCTCTTCTGTTCTTTGACCTCTCTGTCCTTTCCTTTTTAAAAATGTTATTTATTTCTTCTGAGAGAGAGATCTACCAATGGCATGATGCCACAATCCACCCCCATCTCAGCCATCCCCGGGTCACGGACACACACCTTTTCCTGAGGGTCATCCTTGCAGATCAGTGCGTTTTCCAGTGTCAGTCTCTGTTTTCTTCTCCTGTTCTGTTTAATGGAAAACAAATACTACAGCCAGTCCAGTATCGGCTTCCTTCCTTCTTTCTTCTTTTCTTTCCTTTTCCTTTTTTGGGAGAACATTCTGCCCTAATTTTTCAACTTCCCTCGCTCTCCCTCCCTTGCAGTGGTTCCTTTGCAGCTGATAACTCATCCTCATCAGCCCCTTGGCTGAAGCCAGAAGAAAACAGTTCTGCTTAAACAACTTTTCTGCTCTGATTAAACAAACTCCCACTGGTCAGCTGCTGCTGCGGTTGCCTTACCACTCTCCTTCCCTTCCCCAGCGCCTGCCTCTCTCCGTTCACAGTGAGTGCTCACTGCCCTCACCTTCTGACCCATCTGCCCCCTCTGAGTGCCATTGTCACCATCTATGTCATCCACTTCTTCTCAGGCTTGTGCTTTTGCACTCTTTGGAATAGAACTGCAAATGGTGAAGTCGATAGGGAAAGGATCACTGAAGACATAGTTCCCCCAGAGCTGGCTGACCTGAGACACCAAAAATTCATTTAGTCATTTGACAGGCATCCACCGAGCGCCTGATAGGTGCCACACGTGTGCCAGGTGCTGGGTACACAGCAGTGAAGAAAACAGACCCAAACCCCTGCCTCCAGATCACTCCCATTCCAGGGAGTGACTACTGATGAGCTGGGCCCGACATGCTACAGCTCCTTACTTCTAAAATAGTTCCTTTCTTACTGTGTGCTTCTTTCCACTACACCTGTTTTCTTAATGACAGGCCTAGCACCCATTCTAAATCCCATGGCTAAACTTTCTTCTTAGTCTTTTGGCTCAAGGGTAAATTTATTTTTGATCCACTACTCCCAGCCAGTCTTGGTTTTCTGAGAACCTGACAGCCACCCCATTGAGGGACTACTTGGATATCTATATAGTCTTCAGGATTTTTTGTTTTTGTTTTAGCCAGAAGATGTATGTATGTACTTACAGAGAGAGACAGAGATATAGAGAGACAAAGAGAGAGGGAGAGAGAGGAAAGCACCCTCTCAATGTGTCATGGTCATCCCGCATTCCTTTCTCATCCGTTTCTCTATCCTATCGGGATTTTAGGCACACATACACACACACCTGGCCTGTTTTTCAAGCCACCCAGCCAGGATTCCAATAGACAACCATTTGGGATCCAGGTATTTTAACCCCTCGGCTGCAGGGCTGGCCTGAAATATTTTCTTTGATAACTCTTGTGATGTTCACAGCAACCTTGGAAGGCAAGTCCAGCCCGTATTATCACCCTTTTACCCCTAGGCCATGGAGCCAGCCCTGGTTGTCAGATCTAAACTGTCAAAAGATATTGAAGCTACCTTCCTTGGCTCAGCCAGAACTGCACACCTGAAGGGCAGGAAACAGTGCTTGGAGCAGAAAGGAGGCTCAGCTCCCAACAAGGTTTTCACTACTCTGAACTGTAACTCCTGTCCTTTGATGTCCCTTCTCTCTGTGATTTTGGAAAGATTTTGCCACATTTCTCAGATCGATTACTTGATATTTGCTATAACAAACAAACAACACCAAATCCCGTGTCCCTTATGTAACAGTTTGCTTTAAAGCCATCGTTATTATTAGTAGAGATACAATTAGTTAATGAGACCGCTGATATCCGTTATCCGCGTAGGAGCCGTGCAGCTTTCTAGATGAGCCAGTCGATTCAGCAAGAGGCTGAGATAGCATCTTTCTTCCTTCCTCTCATTCCCTGCAAAGGCAATGGAAAAATGACTGAGTGCCTTCTCAGTTCAGTGCTCTTTCTGTTCAGCTCTCTTTGGGAATTTGCCATTGTTGTTTTTTAAGATAAAGGAAGTTGTACCATAGGCCCCAGGTAAAATACTACCCAATTTTTCTGTTTTCTAACAGATCTTCAAGCAAAGGCATCTCAATTTTTAGATGGATTTGAAAGATGGAGAACTGTTTACTCACTGGCTGACCTGTCTGTACAAGGTCTGCTTGTAAGTCTCTTCTTCCTTCTCTTCAGGGCTTACATTCTGACTACGCAGAATGATTTGAGGGATACAAAAATCTCTGCTTTTGAAGATTTGGTCCTTGAAAGTTTACCTTCAGAGATAACTTACTTTAAATTAAAATATATATTTTTTAATGCCCAGAGGATACATGCTCTCAACAGAGAGAGAGAGAGAAAGAGAGAGAGAGGAAGCAACCCCCTTAATGGGGTATGGTAATGCCACAATCTCCCCCACCCCCGCTATTTCTCCATCTCATTAGAATTTTGGGCATGCATACACACATGTCTGGCATGTTTTTCAAGCTTCTGAGGGTTGGGATTCTGACTCCAGTTGGCCATGTGGGATCCAGCTCTCAATGTGTAGCCCTAACCACTGTGCTGCGGGGCTGGCCCATAAATTATTACGTTTCTTAATATCTCCTAAGATGTAAATAGTTTCTGGAGGGAGGCAACACATTATGTTATTCACCCACTAGTGAGTTTTATCACATCATTTGCAAAGAACTGGGCAGAATGAACCAGAAATATCTATCGTGTAGGGAGGGAGGCAGAGAGCCTTGAAAGATAGGGATACCCATTGAAAGGGAGTATGATAGTCCCAAGGGCTAAGGAAGGGCTGGCTGACCCTTTGTGATTACCAAGGATGTCATTAAGTATGATGCTGCAAGGGGAGGGAGAAGTCCTTGGGGGTTGTCTTTTCTGTCTTAGGGACTTTGTTCTACTACTTCTGTGGCCCTTTGGTAACGGTACTGCTTCTGGGAGTGAGTCTTCTTTGATCTCTACAACCCTAGGTTAACCAGTACTTCTCAGACTTTCTTTCCCACCTCCACACTGAGCTTGGTCAGATCACAGATGCTTATCTGGATTCGAGGACAGGCATAATGACAATTTGACTTAGATAGGACTGATTTTACTTTTTAAAAATATTATATTTATTTATTTTACATTCATTCACTATATATCATGATAACATGTAAAATGAATTTTCCCATCCAGACTACACTGTATATTATTAGCTCAATCCAAAATATTGCCAAGCATATTATCATCAACAGATAATTTTCCATTTTGTGTGTGTTAAATGTTTTACTTCTTTCCTTTTTCCTCTTGACTGGTTTTACTTTGTTTTGTTTATTTGTTTCTTCTAAAGCAGTGAGAAAAGAAGAACACAAAAGATATAAACAAAGTGCATTTGTTGAAGCGTGCAAAAAACTCCCCAATGCTTTTCTTCATCTCATAGTGGCCTTTCTAGAGTTCAGTGATCTTGCCAGCCTGCAAAAGAAAATTTATGCTTCAAGTCAGGGGAAAAAAAACACTGGCATAAAGGCATCTCTTAGACCTTCTGTCTGGATTTATAGCCTTGAAAATCTTATTGCGTCAGTGTGGGGCCGATATCCCTTTATTTATGCTTATATTCTAGGCTGAGTTTCCCATTTATGTCCACTAGGGATGACGGCCCACCACACATGCTGAATCTCCAGGCAGTAGGGCTGTACTAGCAGCTCATAGACACAGGAGCACAGGAGAGGGAAGGGTATTTATCAGCCTTTCTGGAGAAGGGATATTTCTTTTCTTCTTCTTTTTTTTTTTTTTTTTTAAGAATTATTTATTTAATTTTATTTATTTTTATTATCTTTTATTTTGATCACAGAGAAGCAGAGAGGGAGGGGAAGTGAGAAAGCAAGCCAGCAGGTCCAGGACTCAGACCACAGTCAGTCATGTGGGAGTCCAGCATCTCAACCACCACACCACCTGCTGGCCCCAAGAAGGGGCATTTCTAATACACTCAAGAGAGGGAGGGTCCCAGACAGTGCTTCTTTTAAAATGTATTTTTTAGTGTTAAAGAAAATAACAAAACTAACTTATAAGATAGATTACTGTATGTAGCTTAAACTATTAGGTGGTCAGAAAAGTCATAATGTATTTTTTCTGTTTTTCTATGCAAAAAATGTTTCGTGACTTTTCTGACAGCCCCATAGTTTTCAGTTGCTATGAGATATCCTAAAAGTGATAATGAGGCTGTCTATCATTTATTCTCTTTAATTTCATGTATCTTAATTTCAAAAGCCTAAATTTGCAATGTTTGAGGAAAAAATTTCTTTAAAATTGTGATTTTTCATAGCTGTTTTGTTTTTCTTGCTGATGAACTTCTTAAAATGCCTTCAGCAGTTTAGAAATTACCTCCTATACTTGCAGGCTAAAGACGTGACGACAGTTCTTCTAACTCCCCCTATCTTTTTGGAACAGGCTGTAACTGTGGGAGGATTATGCTGATACCATTGCTTTGGCTCTGCAGTATTTTGCAGCTTAAAAGTAAAAGTTTTTCCCGTTATCATTGAACATGCATCTTTGCTAAACGTACAATGAGAGCTCTCTAGATATAAAGGAGTTCTTCAGAATCTGCTCTTTCACTTCAACAGCTCTTGAATTTTGGAATGCATTCATGTCACCTGGGAAGATTTAAAAAATGCACATAGGAGGGATCTTTGAAAAAGTTGATGGAAAATGCGTATTATTTTTAAAAACTATGCATGGTTTTAGAATTTTTTTGCATCAAAATAAACATGTGCCTTAATTCCATGCTTACACAGACTTTTTGAAGTTCCCTCATATCTGGTGTTAACTATAAGGTAAGTAAAGATTCAGTAGCCTGGGCTGGCTGTGTCCCAAGGGTCTGCATATTAAGATTTGGCCTGAGAACCATATTGCCTGACAGAGGATATCTCAGCCTCATTGTTACTGCCATTTTGGTCAGATGAATCTGTGTGGTGGGGCCCGATCTCTGCACGATAGGGTGGTTAGCGGCATCTCTGGCCTCTACTTCACTAGGTGCATTCCCATACTCCTTCCAGTTGTGACAACTGACAATGTCTCCAAACACTGGCAAATATCCCCCAGTGGTTGCTTTGAGACCGCCACCTGAGAATCTTTGTTCTTCCCAATTCAAATAAGATGGCAACACAAGCATTCCTGTGGGTAATAAATTTGTGTACGGGACTGTAGTTTTGTTAGGAGTCAAGAAGATAAAATGAGCTCTTTTTTTGCCATATGGGGCTCAAGTGAAGGGCTCATAATTATTTTCAGTCCCAGACAATTTTTGTTTCATCTGAAGAGAGATTTTTTTTTTTCAATCGCCAGAGGTCAGAGAGAGAGAGAGAGCGCGCACCACCAATGGGGCATGGCCACATTGCAATCCCTTTTCTTCCATTTCTCCTTCGGGTCAAGATTTTGGGTGTGCTCACACATGTGTCCAGCATATTTTTCAGCTTCTAGAGCCAGGATTCCAACTCTGGTCGGTCGTGTGGTGTCTAGCTCCCTCAACCGTAAGCCATAGAGCAGGACCCAGATTTTTTAAATTATTAATATTATTCTTAAAATTAACTACTAACATCTATAATTTGGGATATATTTATTTCTGGATTTGCTTGAAAATTCAGAAAATCTGACCACATTAGCCCACAGTCCTGAGAAGCCACAATCAGCTGGACTAGGGAAGAGCTGCATCTGGAGGTCTGGATGTGCTCTCTGGTTGCCTGAGTCCGAGGTGGGCAGACCTCCGTCATACACAGCACCTCTCTGACTCCGACAGGCACTGGATTTTCCGTTTTGGTTTAAAGCTCCCCAGCCACTAGCTGAGAATGGAGCATTCCATATGGCAATTTTGATGCTAATTCTTGAACATATTCAGCGATTATTTCTATTGGAAGGCAATGGGCCAAGTGTTTTCATCTCCTGTGATCATGATATCCTTTCATTTTGTAATATATTTGTGTGGTATATTATGTGTTTCTCCTTCCTGGAGTAAAACTTGGATGGTAATCACTCAGCTTCCTTTGTTAATTTATCACATTCCATGAATACTTTTTGTTGTTCTGTAATGCAACTCTGCGTGCCTGTTGAGAATTCTCTCTTAAGTGGCAAGTCTCTGTCTGGCTAATGAATCATTTTTAGAAAACAGAGAGGACAAAGAAAACATGGCTTTAGTGCACTTGAACCATAATGATCTCTCGCCTCACCCAGGCCCATGGTGGGAGTAAATATTTCATATGAGATGACTAGAACCTGGGCTTGGGACTGACCTCAAAAGAGGTGGAGAAAACTTTCATGAGATAGAGTTGGCTTCCTGGGAGTTTGACCTCTGCCTAGAAGAGAACTGCACATGGCTTAATGCTCTGTGGTTGCCATCTGAGATTCTTAATGCTATTTGAACAGAAAGTCCGTGATTTCATTTTTTTTTTTTGGAGAGATTTTCGCTATAGGGCGCGTGCGCTCGCCAGACAGACAGAGAGAGGCATAGAGACAGAAAGCGAGAAATCACCCTCCAGGGGGTATGGCCACGCCGCAATCCCTTCTCCTCCATTCTCCTCTTGGGATCTTGGGCACGCATGCACACGCGCCTGGCGTGAGTTTTAAGCCACTGGGTCTGGGACGCGAACTGCGGTCGACTACGTGGGAGTCCAGCGACATAGCCATTACGCTAACTGCTGGTTCCCCGTGATTTCATTTTGAACTGAGCTCTGCAAATTATGTAGCTGGACTGGTCTAGTGGAGGGGCTTTCAAACTTATTTTATTTTATTCAAGAGCATCAAGATCAGGCATGTCATTGTAGTCCTTTTCCCTTGCTAAGATAGGGAACATGCTTATTCAGAAAATTAACAACCTCCCCCAAACCAGAAAAGTGTGAGGATCTACTGGGAGACAAGGAAACACAGAGGATAAGAAAGGCACTGTGGTGGGGGAAAGTCAGGCGTAACAGGATTCCAATGAATTTAAACAAACCACATGCTTTCTCCAAGCCCTAGTTTCCTTATCTCTAAAGCAGGGTAATATTGTAGTCCTGATCTTAAGAAGTCGTAAAGATTAAATGAGATAGCCGTGTGTGCCTAGACCAGTGTCTGGCACATAGGCCTTCAATATACGGCAGTTATATTGATATGGGTCTCTGCTCTCAAGGAGTTTGATACCTAGACTGGGAGACAGATTTCTCAAATCATAGCAGTAGAACTAGGTGTATTAGTCAACTCAGGCTGCCTTAACAGAATCCCATAAGCCAAGAATTTCTCACACTAGATAAATGTATTTTCTCACAGTTCTGAGAGCAGAATGCCAACATGATTGAGTTCTGGTTAGGGCTCTCTTCCTGGCTTGCAGATAGTCACCTTCTCTCTCATCCTTACATGGTGGACAGACAGTTCTGGTGTCTCTTCCTCTTCTTGTAAGGGCGCCAATTCTATTATATCAAGGTTCCACCCTTTGCCTTGATTTAATCTTTTTATTTTTATTTTTTAAAGGTTTTTGCCATAGGTGTGTGTGCTTGCTGGAGAGAGACAGACAGAGGGAAAGTGAGAAATCACTCCTTCTAGGATCTTGGGCATGCATGCATGTGAGCCTGGCGTGATTTTTAAGCTACCAGGTCCAGGACTTGAACTGTGGTTGGACATGTGAGAGTGCAACACCATAATCTCTATGCCACCTGTTGGCCCCCTTGACTTAATCACCTCCTTATAGTCACTCCGTAAAGACTATATCTTCAATACAGTCACATGCTGTGAGCAGAGCATATGAATTTGTTGAGGTAGCACAATTTATAGCACCTGGTGTAAGTATAAATAGGTCATTAGCAAAGTGCCCAACTCTGCTCGTATCAGAGAAGATTCCACAGAGGAGGTGATTTCTGAAATAAAGAAGTTTATATTAAAATAACAAATCAAAAAGCATAGAGGAGTTTACAATAAAAAGTTATAGTCTGGAGCCAACCCTGTGGCAGTGATTAGACCCTGGGCTTGGAAAGCCAGACCCTGCATGGCCAACCACTGTTCAGATTCCAGCCCTAGCAGCTTGGAAATCATGCTGGGTATGTGTGTGTGTGTGCCTAAAATCCCGATAGGAAGGATAAATGAGGAAACAAATGCACATGATTACACCCCATTGGGTGGTGCTGTCTCTCTCTGGGAAGTGGACATATGCCCATTGGCAATAAAAAAATAAACACATACACACATGCATACACAGACGATGGTCTCCTCACCTCTGTCCAGCCTCGAGTTCACTTTCCACAGTCAATACTATGGACCGACTATTTGTGTCCTCCAAAAGTCAAATGTTGAAACTCTAATCCCCAGAATGATGATATTCAGAGATGAGGGCTTTGGAAAGTACTTAGGTCATGAGGGTGGAGTCCATATGACAGAATTAGTACCCCTGTAAGAAGAGACATGAGAGAGCATGCGAATAGTCTTTCTTTCTACTATGTGAAGATGCAATGACATGTTCACCTGCAAACTTAGAAGAACCTTACCAGACTCCAGAACTTCCTAGCCTCCAAAACTGTGAGGCATACATTTGTCGTTTTAGTTGTTCCGTCTATGATACTCTGTTATAATGGCCCAAACTGCCTAAGTCGACATTCAAAAAATATGTATGATTTTGTTTTTTCCTATTTGATGCTCCTCTTACTTTTTCAAATTCTGGTTGTGTAGCTTTTATTGTTTTTGTTTTGTCATTTTTTCCATTTGTCCCCTTTGTGACTGTAGATAATTTATCTACACCCCTGTTTCTTATGCCATCAACTTTAGCAATATCTAGTGCCTCTCAGTTTTATAAAAATATATTGATGCCCCTATTCTTTTTTTTAGAAAAGAATTATTTAATTTAATTTTATTTTATTCACTGTCATTATTTTATTTTATTTTATTTTATTTTATTTGGAGTTGGCCAGAGAGAGAAAAGGAAAGTGAGAAGGCAAACTGCCAGGTTTAGGACTCAAACCGTAGTCAGCCATGTAGGAGTCCAGCCTCCTTAACCACCACATCACCTGCTGGCCCCTATTCTTTAGCTTTCCTCCCCTTTCCATGGCCGTCCTGCCAACTACCCTTTTGCATGATTGAGGTTACTATTTTGCATTTTGTTCTGCTACCACAATCAAATCTTCCTTGCAAGCCAAAAAGGCAGCTTTTATATTAGGCCTGCACAAATACTGGCTCAGGTTATGTGCTACAAATATTTTAATCTCTTTACTGGTCCAGATGATATAAACTCAGGATCAGTAGGATGATTTATTTTCCTCAAGGTCAAATGTATCCTCTTTTCCTACAATTAAAAAAAAATTATACATTTAGGATTGCTATAAATTTAGATATCTGGGACCAACAGTTGGCATAATGACTATGTTGCTGGACTCCCATGTAGTTTACCATGGTTTGAGTCCTGGATCCGGTGGCTTAAACTCATGCCAGGCACGTGTGCGTGCGTGCCCAAGATCCCTAGGGGAGAATGGGGTAGAAGGGATTGCAGCATGGCCATCCCCTCTGGGGGGCGATTTCTTGCTTTGTGGCTCTCTCTCTGTGTCTTTCTGGTGAGTACACACGCCCTATCGCAAAAAATTCTCTCTCAAAAAAAATTTAGATATCCTTTTCTTATTGATTATTACACCAAGTTTCTGAATGCCTCTCTAATGCTCAATGTCCCTTTCTCTGTTTTTTTGTTTTTTCTTCTTCAAGTCCTGGCTCCAACAGGTCATTCATTTTCATCATGTTATCTACTAGAGTATACTACCTTTTCCATCAAGATCACTTTTTTTCTTTTTTAAACAATGATCTCCCTCCCAAAGACCTCCATTACTTCTGGAGAACTTCATCCTCCTGTTGCTGTAATAATTGCTTATTTTCTAGGCCTCCACTACAGCCATCATTCTGGAAATATCATGATTTTCCTCCATGGTTGTTTTGTGTTGTATCCACTATTTCTGTTGTATCCACTATTTCCTGAATTCCACATCTTCCTCTTTCTTGGCTCCCTTCCTTGTTTTGCTAAAATAGATCAAGAAAATTCCTTTAAAAAATGGTGTAACAGTAAGATTTGAAAAAGCTTCAAAATAACTTAGTCTTGCTCACCATTTGATGGTATGACTGGGTATCAAATTCCAGAGTAATAGGCAATAGACCTACTATTCACAGGGAAATTTTCAATTGGTTCTGCCCAGCCTTCTGTTAATCAGAAGAAAATATTAGTTCATTCCACTAATATCTTACAAAATGTCATGGGTGTCTACCATCAAATAGTGGTAGTCTCTTCATACTAACCAGTGTTCCTTTGAATTAGGCACTCAATGGATGATGACCAGCCATCAAATCTAAAGGGTAGAGGTCCTTGTTAAAGACTGTAGTCAGTGTAGACAGTTGAGCACTATCAATTTCCAGGCAATCAATTGATATCTGTGATAAAAAGCTTTTCTTTTCCTACCCATTCTCTTGCAAATTTAGAGTTTCCTTCATTCTTTTCTGCAACAGTCCCTCTGCCTTTTTCTTCTCCTTTCCAATCCTATTTCATCTAGTCCTTGGGTGGAAAAACTAACTCTGCAAGTATGTAGACATATCTTTACATCTAGTCCTTTGGCTAAAGATTTCATTCTTTAATTTATAGTCTTTGTTGTAGCTTCCAAAGTGAGTGACTCATACCTATCCAAGTGGAACTGAACAGAAGAAAAAAGGCCCTAGGGGTTCAAGTGAGTAAAGAGAGAAACACACAGGAAATGTACAGATTAACACTTCAACATATGATTCTACTCTAGTAGGTTGAATATTCCTTTCCTTAGACCTTTGAAAGTATAGCTCCATTTGTTTCAGCACTCAGTTACTAATGAGAACTTTAGATGCCAGTCTGCTTTGTTCTTTTGTGTCTGCCTTGACTTTACCTTCTGGAGAATTTTAAGATGTTCTTTTTATGTTTAGTGTTCTGAAATTTCAATAGTAAGTGTCTAGAAATAGGTATTTAAAAATTCTAAAGCTGGGGGCCAGCAGGTGGCATAGTGTTTAAGGTGCTGGACTCCTACATGGCCAACCATGGTTAAAGTCCTAGACCTGGTGTCTTGAAAATCATGCCATGCACATGTGTGTGTACCCAGAGTCCCAAGAGGATAATGGAGAAGGGATTGCTGTGTGGCCATCATCCCAGGTGGTGATTTCTCACTTTCCCCCTCTGTTTCTTTCTTTTTTTTTTATTAAAAATTTTTTTTTTAATTTTGGGGGAGGCTTTTGCTATAGGGCACATGTGCTCGCCAGAGACAGAGAGATAGAAAGTGAGAAATCACCTCCTGGGGGGATGGCCACACCGCAATCCCTTCTCCTCCATTCTCCTCTTGGGACCTTGGACATGCACGCACATGCCCGGCATGAGTTTAAGCCACTGGGTCTGAGACTTGAACCGTGGTTTACTACATTGGAGTCCAGCGATATAGCCATTACGCCAACTGCTGGTCTCCCTCTCTGTTTCTTTCTGTCTCTCTGCAGCGAGTTTATGTACCCTATGGCAAAACAAAACAAAAAACAAAAGGCTCAAAACAAACAAATAAAAAAAAAAAACCTAAGTTGGGCATTATTATATCCTCTCAATCTAAAGATTTTTTTTTTTTAATTTCACCTACCAGGTGGCATAGTGGTTGGATTCCCACATGGCTGACTATGGTTCAAATCCCAAACCCAGTAACTTGAAAATCACACCAGTCTTGTGTGCGGACACCCCCAAAATCCCAGGAGGAAAAATGGAGGAGAAGGGATTGTGGCATGGTCATTCCTCCTTAGAGGGTGATATTTTCACTTTCCCTCTCATTGTCCCTCTTTGGTAAGTGCATCCCCCTGTGGCAAAAACCTAAAAAAAAAATTGGGGGGCCAGCAGGTGGCGTTATGGTTATGTCACTGGACTCCCATGTAGTTGACCCTGGTTTGAGTCCTGGACCTGGCAACTTAAAACTCACACTGGGCACATGTGCATGTGTGCCCAAGATCCCAAGAGGAGAATGGAGGAGAGGGGACTGAGGCATGTGGGGGTGTGAATTCTCACTTCTGGCTCTCTCTTGAGTGAGTGCCTACAACCGTTAGAAAAAAAAAGAAAACCTTAAAGCTGTGTTCTCTTGGCTTTAATAATTTTCATAATTTCTTTGATAATTTCATCTTCTTCATTATCTCTACAGACTGTTGAAATTTGAATACTAGACTTGCCAATTGGTCTTATCTCTTAATTTTGAAATATACCAGCTGCAGTGGCACAAGTGGTAGGGCACCACTGTAAAAGGCTGGGGCTCCATGGGAGGTCTAGGTTTGGACCCTGGGCCAACCTGAACAGGTTGTGATTGGTTACATGCACCAACGGCAAACTGGAAGGCTGGGGCAGAAGATCACAAGGGTGAGACCCTATCTAAAAAACAAAACAAAACAAAACAAAACAAAAAAAAAACCAAATCCCCCAA
>NW_006209101.1:454953-464977 GCF_000334495.1 Tupaia belangeri chinensis | reverse complement strand
TTTCCCTTCTTCTTTCCCTTCCCCCTCAAAATGTTTTAAATTTGTCATTAAAATACACACAACATTGAATCATCTCTGAATTTTTAACACCACCAGCCCCTAAAACACTTTATTGAATCATCTCTGAATTTTTAACACCACCATCCCCTCCAACACTTTGTCTTTTTGTTCTAAGGTTGAGGAAATTCCCTTGACTTTTCTATTTTTCTGTTGCATTTTTTAATATCAGTAACTTATAATTTTTAGTGGTTCTTTTTGCTTTCTGATTGCTCCTTTTTAATAGAGGTTTAACCTTGGTTTATGAATATCTCATTTCTTTGAGTATTTTCATTAGAATTACTTTGTCTCTTGAGTTACTTCAGCTTTTCTGATTATTTAGCTTGGTCCCCCTTTCTTGTTGCTGATTCTCCTATGCCTGGCAAGCCTAAATGACCTATTCACGTTTTGCAAGGAGAGCCTAAGTAGCTAGTGAGGCTTTCTTCTGCTGTTGTATAGAGACACTTCAGGCTGAGATTCCACTGAGGGCACAGCAGGCAGAGCTCCTGGGCTGGCAGGCTTTGCTCTCAGGTGAGAAGGGTCGGGGCTGGCTGTCAGGTTATGCATCTTCCCATGCAATGGCATGAAAAAGACTTTATTCAAACACCATCATCAATGCTGAAAACTTCCACTTTTGCCAATTAGTTCATGTGCAGTTGGATGGTTCCAATGATTCAAGTTTGAAAATATGGTGTATAGGGACCAGCAGTTAGCGTATAATGGCTATGTTGCTGGACTCCCATGTAGTCAACTGCAGTTCGAGTCCCAGACCTGGTGGCTTAAACTCAGGCCGGGTGCATGTGTGTGCGTGTCCAAGATCCCAAGAGGAGAATGGAGGAGAAGGGATTGCAGCATGACCATCCCCCCTGGGGGGTGATTTCTTGCTTTCTGTCTCTCTGACTCTCTGTCTTTCTGGTGAGCGCATGTACCTTATAGCAAAAATATCTAAAAGAAAAAAAAAGAAAGAAGGAAAATATGGTGTATCTTTTTGGAATTTTTCCAGTGTTAACACTTTAAGTTAGTGAGCCTTAAGCTATTTTTATTAGTTTAATAGAATTGAAGTCAGGAATTTCTTCACAACTAGACTGTATAGATGTAGGGATGGGTTTGGTAGTATAACTGATTTCCTTAAAGAAGAATTCACTTATACATTAGGCTTCTACTGCAGTTTAGGGAGATGTCTTACAAGAAATTAAACTTATATACAAGAGTTCTTACCACTTTTCACCTTTATTTGGATGTTGGTTCATGAAATATGTCAATAGTATAGTCTTTTTGTATCCCCTGAATTTATATACACACATACACAATGTGCATTTGTACATTTGGTAGTTCCAATTATTCTATGGATCCATTCAGAAAAGAAATAATGGGGGGAGGACCAGCAGTTAGTGTAATGGCTATGTCACTGGACTCCCATGTAGCTGACCACGGTTTGAATCCCAGACCTGGTGGCTTAATCTCACGCCAGGTGCGTGTGTGTGCGTGCCCAAGATCCTGATAAGAGGATGGAGGAGAAGGGACTTGTGTGGCCATCTCCTCTGGGGAGTGATTTCTTGCTTTCTGTCCCCCTGTCTCTCTCTCTCATTCTGGTGAGTACACTTGCCCTATAGCAAAAACCTTTCCAAAAAGAAAAAGAAAAGAAAAGAAATAATGGGGGAACAGAGGGTGGGGTAGTGGTTAAAATACTGGACTCCCATGTGATCGACCACCATTTGAGTCACAGATCTCTGGAGGCTTGAAACTCACACTGGTGTGTGTGTGTGTGTGTGTGTGTGTGTGTGTGTGTGTTCAAAATCCCAGGAGGAGAATGGAGGAAAAGGGATTGTGGCATGGCCATCCTCCCTAGGAGAGAGATCTCTTTGTCTCTCTGTCTCTCTGCTGAGCTCATGTGCTCTCTTTCTCTTAAAACAAAACAAAAGGAATGATGGGATCAGATAGTGGTGCCGGGGTAAAATACATGTCTGCAAGGCTGTCCCATGGGAAGGTTCTGGGTTCACCTTTGGAGACCTCTCTGAGTATGCCTGTTCCAAGTGTGCCTGTGATCCAGTGTTTTCTGAAGTTGAGGGTAGATCATGGCATCGGAGCCCTGTTTGAGTTGCTGTTTCTGTCTCTTTTGCTCATGGAAAAATAAGTAAGCTTTAATAAATAAAGAAATAAAATTCTGGTCCATCCAAATGATAAAACGTTTTCCAGTCTTTCCATGTTACTTTCTCCTTTCTTCTTACATGGAAGTTTAATAATGATTCAGAAAACATCTATTCTATTCAGTTTTGCATAACATACATTGCAGGAATCTTGCAATCTTATTTTGTTTTTAGTTTGTGAAGTACAGGACTCTAGGATGTTCACATTTTGTGGCCTAAAATAACGAAGTGTCTTTTTCCTTATCTGAGCTGCCTCCATTTGATGCCCAGGCTTTTATTTGGGTGGATCCTAAACATAGCACATCCATCTTTTCCTTCCTGTGGTTGCCGTGAAGCCTGATGAGCAGGCTGACCAGCTCCTGTTGATCCCTGGAGTTGTCTCCTTCCTAGTCAGCCTGGATGAGAACAGCTCTCAATACAGTGAGTCATGTTCAACAACCAGACTCAACCCTCTAATCATATGACTCTTGTTCTTATCCAGATTAAAGCTCCAGTTTTCTAAAGATGTCAGAAGTTCAGGTTAGAATTCTCCGCATCTTTAGATTGGTGCAAGCCCCACAAATACTCTGCAGAGAGCACTTCAGCCACTCGAGAAGTCTACTGTCTCTTCGGATGCATGCTAAACGCTGTGCTCAAACTTACTTTGCAGAAACCCTAATGAAGGCCCTGCAGTCAAGCTCTGCTTCACTCTGTGAGACCCAAATTTGTCGAGAAAGAGTCAAAGGGCAGGAGAGACTGGAGCCTGCATCCCTCAAACAGGTTCCTACTCCTTCATGCTTCTGTCAACTTAAAAAAGAAGGCTAAGGCAAAGTAAGCAAAGCTGCAGAGTTTATTTGGACCAAGATTAAGATGATTGCTTAGACACTGAATATCCAAGTTGTCCCAAATAATGTATGCCAATGTCTTACAGATTTCACAGTGATTTTGAAGGCAAAAGTCATGAATGGGAGGGGGGAGTAGCAACAAGTCTTGTGTAACAGTGACTGGCTCTAGTCTATTGTAAGGGGAGCAGTATGACCTCATGATCACCTGTAGTCACTTTGCTTAATCTTAAGCAAAATATAGAGACAGTGAGTCTGGCCCAGTGTTTTAACTGGAACATTTTGAAGGTTATAACTAACTAGACGTGACCGATGGTAGGTAGAAGAGGAATGCATTTGGTCAATAAGTATGTTCATAAAATCAGAAGTCCAATCAGTCTAGGTAGCATCTTGAACTATTTTAGGTACATAGGCCTAAGAAAGCCATAGAAAGCATGTACATTTTATTTCCTTATAGCGCTGACTCTGGTAGACGAGAATCTCCTATTTCAGAAAATAGGAGAGCTGGTCTATTTTGAGAGCTATTGGCTTCCTGAGAGTTTCAGTGTGATGAGGTGGCATTTTAGCACAAGTAACTCCATTTGGGTCTGATCTGTTGGAGCCTAGGGCAGGAACATAGTCCAAAACAATGGCCTCCTACATTTTTTATTTTGCACCCCTTATCTCTGAAATCACTCCCCAGGGGCGATGCCACACTGCAATCATTTCTCCTCCATTCTCCTCCTGGGATTTTGGGCATGCACACGTACGCAGCCAGCATGATTTTCAAGTTGCTGGTTCAGGGACTTGGACTGAAGTTGGTTATGTGGAAGTCTAGGGCCATAACCACTATGCTATCTGTTCCAGCCTCCCTTCTTTTAAAAATTATTTATTTAATTTTATTTATTACTATTTTTAACTTGATCAAAGAGAATGAGAAGGAAATGAAAAAGCAAGCCACCAGGTCAGGGAATTGAACTATTATTGGCCATGTGGGAGTTCAGTGCCTCAATCACTATACTGGTAACCTGCTGCACCCCTCTTTTGGTTAACATTCTCTCTCTCTCTCTCTCTCTCTCTTTTTTTTCCCCTTCATTTCTGGGTGGTAGCTTCATTTCAGGTTAAAACTTTCAGAAGAACTTGAATTTCTAGCTCTTTTCCCCAGTAACCTAAAGAGAGGAAATGATCTCTGGGGATTATATAAAATGTCTTTTATCTTTTTCTTTTGCTTTGCTAGAATTTACCTAAAAATAAATAAGTCATGTGCAAAATTAGGAACACTCATACAACAGACATTTAGTCCAACAAGTCAAAAAGTGTTAAAAGGATAAATTGAAATAGGAAATTTTAATTGGCTTCTTTTTGGTATTTATTTATTTATTTATTAGACAAGGTCTTACTATGTCCTGATAGTCTTGCCTCAGCCTCCCCGGTAGCTGGGAGTGTAGGCACTTGTCACTGTGTCTGGCTTTTTAGGGCGACCAGGAGTTAAACCCAGATCTCCCATGTGGACTCAGCTGCTGACCAGCAGTGTCAACCAACCTGTTTTACCAAGGCTGGAACTAACTGTCCTCATTTCGGTGCCTCCACTGACAGGCTCCAAGGGACCTATGTCCCCATCTGCACTCCCTTGCCCCACCTCTGCTAGGCCCCTTTCCTCTCTCCCTGTTATTACTCCCAGGCCTTGCTCTCATTTGAAGATACAATTCTGGAGGACAGTATCACTAAAACAATAGATGAGGTCCTTGCAATGGCTCTATGGTCCTGCCTGCGGGAATGGATCCATCGCAAGGTCTTTTAGTATTCCATCTTTTATAATAGTGTTATTATCTACCTATAACAATAGTTGTTTTCCTTTTTAAATTAAATATGGACAGAATGCCATTTTGGCCACTATATTCTTTGGCTTCCCCTCTAGGTCCACCTTCTAAGGGAGGAAGGCCTGGTTCTATAACAAATGAATGTTCATGTTCCCGTGAGAAGTAATTCTCATTGGAAAGGAATAATCTGGCATTCAGTTGAAGGGTCTTAGTGCATGTGGGTCTGCCCCTGAGGAGAGTAACACACTCAGAGAGCTTGGGGCTTTTGAGCCTGGAAGGGTGAAGACCTGGTTCAGGAATGTGGCTCTTTCTCTTGGTCAGGACATAGCCACTGAGGCTTGTTTCCTATGTGATAAACACACATGCTTCTAGCTGCTGCTATTTTACCATTTTTAGGCAAAGACAAAATGCTCAATTCATAATGCAAGATACACAGCTTACTGTGCCTGGTATGCTCAACCCCAGCATCTAGGTTTCTAGAACATCCATGTGGCATGGTTTCCCTCATATTCATTCTTTTATACATCCCCTAAACGTGGTATAGAATAAACAGTGTTTTACAATTTTAACTTAATTAAAACCCTGGTGCAGATGCATTAATTACTAGACCTACTCATTAAGACGGGGAAAGGAGGAAGACACATGAATTACTTCAACTCCAAGCTCGGCCCCTCCCATTCCCCTCTATATTAGAGGTAGTATGAGATTTATGCCAAGAGATAAGAATTTCCATTCTGTTCAGGTTATGCTGGGATGCTTTTGGAAAAAATCCAAGAGAAGAAAACGGAGTGGTAGGGAAGTACAATTCCTATTTGTTCTTTTTGGATATACATTTGTAAGCCCTCAAAACCAACCTAAAATAAGCAGAAGCATGGGTATTTAAAACCAGCAGCAGGCTTGCCAGCGAGGGGATCCTAGCTAGTGATCATGCCTGCTGTTGCCATGGCAATTGCAGATTCACCTGCACACCCAGTCTCTCTGCTCCTTTTGTTCAGAGCAAACTACCATTAAGCAGCAACCAGCACTATTAGCATGGCAGAGGCATCTGAGCCGTTCTGTGCACAGATCTTTTGTTCTGTAATGGGTCTGCAGCTCCCGAGGTGCCTTACCGTTAACAGAATAGCAGGAGGCCGCTGGGAAAGAACACTGATCTAAAAATGTGTGTGATCTCATCTGGGTTAAATTTTTCTGAGAAAGAGTTTTGAAGTCTTTAATTTTCAAACCCAGTGATTCCCTATCCCTAAAAATGCAAAGTGCAAATTCCCAGGTCCCGCCTCAAGAGAATCTGATTGAGTAGGTCTGAGAGTGGCCCAGGATTCTGATTTTTTGTTTGTTTGTTTGTTTTTGAGAAAGAGATTTTTGCTATAGGGTGTGAACACTCATGAGAGAGAGAGAAAGCAAGAAATCCCCCCTCCCCTGGGGGCATGGCCATGCCACAACCTCTTCTCCATTCTCTTCTTGGGGTCTTGGGCACACATGCACATGTGTCCGGCCTGAGTAGGACTCTGCATTTTTAACTGGCTGGCTCAGATACACGTGGTGTCAAGATCAACTGTTTCGGTTATTTCTTTAGTATCCAGAAGACACCAACCTCTTCATGGAAAAACATGATTTTAAAGAGAATAGTTGAATCTCAAGAGATTTTTCCACCAAGGAATTTCCTTTTAATATATTCAACCATATGGCTTCAGTCAGGTGGCAAAGTGTTTTAGGGTAGGCCTGGGCTTTAGACTGCTTGAGTTTGGAGTTTGGTCCTTCGAAACGCACAGCAGAGCTCCTTCAGAGCAGCATCCAACAGCTGCTGCTGTCATCTAGCAAAAAAACGCGAAAAAGGAACGACTTATTTCCCTTGCAGGACAGGCTGGCTTCAGAGAACAGGCAGGAGGCGCCGGAATGTCTAAGAGCAAAACAGAGATCAAGTACGAACTAGGTTCTCTGTTCTAGTGAGGGTCAGCGTGGGCTTCAGCATTAGGAAGACTAGAGCTTTAAAGCTCTCGGGAAGAGAAAAGGGTATCCTTTGATTTCTTTTGATGCCAAAAAAAAAAAAGTACAAATAAAAAAGAAGAAAGAAAGAAGAAAGGAAGGGACAGAGGGAGGAAGGAAGGGAGGAAGCAAGGAAGAAAGAAAAAGGGAAGAAAGAAAGAAAGAAAGAAAGAAAGAAAGAAAGAAAGAAAGAAAGAAAGAAAGAAAGAAAAAGAAAGAAAGAAAAAGAAAGAAAGAAAGAAAGAAAGAAAAAGAAAGAAAGAAAGAAAGAAAGAAAGAAAGAAAGAAAGAAAGAAAGAAAGAAAGGAAGAAAGAAAGAAAAGGAAGAAAGAAAGAGAAAGAAAGGAAAAGAAAAGGCCAAGAGGCTCCCACACCTTAGAGAAGTCTCATAGCAACCTCTTCCTTCATCCTTCAACTTTCCAGCCTCCCAGGCTTTAAATGTTCTAGGGTAAAGTCTCTCTATTTTCTCCCCTTTCTTTTACTGTCTAGGTTGCCTGTGATGCTCTTTTACCCATGTTCCGTTCATTAGATGCAGAATCCCTGCAAGCCCCCCAGGGATGACCTGGGAAAAGAGAATGGTATGTTCCTGAGACTGTCCCACAGAGTTGGCATTTAAGGTACACAGGAGTCACATATAGTGGCTGACCTGCACGTTACCAGCATCCTAAGTAAATGTTTGCAGGAAGGTGTCCCTTGCCCCAAGTCTCATTTCAGAAATGACTTCAGCGTGCATGCACCAAAGTGCTGCAGGTGGCACTTATGCTCTTATTCAAATGTAGTTTCTCTTTGAAGGAGAACAAAGTAGTTCAGAATAAAAATCCTATTTTTGGAAAGGAGATGTAAGTGATGCACTGATAGTTCTTTGCAAGGTAAAAACTCTTTCCTAAGGGAAAGCATCAATTCCTTAACTTTCTTTACAGCAGGTGGCTGAGAAAAACCCTCAAATCACAGAGAAAATTTGATGCCCAGGACTGCTTCTGTTGCTGAAATTTTGTGGCTTTTTCTATTTTCATAAAATGGGAACAAAAGGAGCAGTTTCCATTGCAATACATAGGCAATGGTTGGTGAAAGCTTTATGTATTTTTGTATTTTAAAAATCTCTACTAAGGGTTGTGAACTAGAATTTCCCTTGCATCCACAACAACAAGGCAGCTTTGTAAACAAGTCACAGTTTAGGTCTGAGCACAGAGGTGTTATGATCCTTGGCAAATGCTATGGAGTTGCTCTACTTCAATAATAACAGTGAATAGAAGCAATTAAATGTGATAGGGAAGCCTGCATGCTTAGGGACAGGCTGTTCTAATCTATGCTCCACTGCATACTTGACAGGCTCCCCCTCTGTAAAATGGGAATAATGAGAGCTATTTCCTGTGCTTATGGTGAGAATTTGACAGAGGGATGCATATTAAGCCTTAGTGGAGGGTTGGCACTTAGCAAGTGTCTAGTACAAGTTCCCTGTTCTGACTATGGAGAAAAGACTATTGCATTTGCTATTGATGGGTATGCCTGGATATATTTGGAAGGTCAGGGTGATGGTGCTGTCACCATTTGGACTGTAGGGGTCAGCTCTCTGGTTATCATCTCATGGACATGAGATGGGTGTTGGAATTAGCCTGTGAATTCCTTATAAAAGTGAGAGAGGATTTGCCCATATATTTGGGTTTGGTGCTAGCCATTCCTGTTCCTGTTGATCAAGACCTCCCTTTCCTTCACATCCAAGTTCCACAATTAGGTCTTCTTTATCAGATCTTTGTGCATCACCCCTTTGCTACCCAGAATGCCCATGTATCCTCAAACTCTTCAATGTCTAAAATGGAAAGAAGGGACTATGCCCCAATGGAATCATCTTCTCCTGTGCAGTTGAATAAAGAAGATGATTGTGGAACAAGGAAAAATCCAGCTCTCTGTGATGACCCCCATCCCCTTACCTCTTTCTCTCTCATCTCTCTCTCTTCCTCAAACATCCATTGATTGCCTGCCCTGGGTGCTAAGTGCTGATGACATTCAGTGAAGCAAAACATGATCCTGTGCTCATGGAGCTTCTATCCCACAGGGGTATTATCATGAAAAGGCGAATGGACAAAAAAGCAATCTCATGTCCTAATGAAGGCTTCAAAGAAAAGAAAGAAGGGGCTAGAAGAGGAGGACAGTGGAGCAGAGACCTGGGGGCTACATCAGGTAGGGCCGTCCAGGGAGGGGCTGCCGTAAGCTGAGAAAAGCCGTCTCTGTGAGATGACTGAGGCCAGGGTTTACTCGCAGCCAAGAGCCAGGCCTGGGTAGAGAGGAGGAGATAAAAAGGACCTTGGGAAAGGCTGAGGTTATGGTCCTGGGACTGAGTTCAGAGCATGTGTCCCAGAGGTTCGGTGAAGTCTGTGTGTGTGTGTGTGGGGGGGGTGCTGGGATCTGGTAGATTAGGGACAGACAGAGCACAGTGCAAGGTCATTGATCCCTTCTTCCACTCCACCAGTGTTGACAGGCATCACAACTTGGCAGGGAGTTGGGCTACACCCGCCAACCAAACAAAGACTTCCTAACAAAGATTTCTTAGCTGTGGAGCTTATGTTCTAGTTGGGGAAATAAAAAATAAGTAGCAAAGCTGTAGCAAGTAAATTATGTCTCTGTTTAGAAGGTGTTATACAGTTCCTTGTCTTATTGTCCCAACTCTTACTGCTGGTACTATGGGTATCAGGAGGAGTGTTGTGTGTGTGTGTGTGTGTGTGTGTGCATGTGTGTAATTTGAAACAGTGGAGTCAACATAGCTGTATCAAAGGTCAGACTGAAGTTGCTGAGAGGCCTATCCTTACTGGGGACTGGGGGGCCAAGCAGACTAAGCAGCCAGTACAGTGGCTCAAAGGTAGAAGCAGGAGACTGTGCTAGGTGTCCAGGGAACTTGACTCTGGGGGGTGACTGACTAGCCAGGGTGTGAGGCACCTATGGGACCAGTCTTCACCCAGATGAGGGTGGGCTGTGGCTCCGAAGGCACACCATGCTGGTGCTCACAGGCATCTGCCACTTTGGAGGCCTGATCTGGTGTCAGTGTATATGGGCTGAGGCTCAGAGGTCGTCGGGGGTGGGAGACACACCATGCCAGGAACCAGGGTCACACAGAAAAGCCGTCTCATTTTCTCCCTGCCTCCAAGGTGTCCTCAGTCCTCCTCTGCACAGCACCCTGGCATTCCAAACTCTCAAAAGGCTTCAAGGACACAAACTTCTTATCTGTCTTTTTTTTTTTTTCTTT
>NW_006209101.1:446702-454857 GCF_000334495.1 Tupaia belangeri chinensis | reverse complement strand
CCCCCCCAGGGGGGATGGGCATGCCACAATCCCTTTGCCTCCATTCTCCTCTTGGGATCTTGGGCCTGCACGCACATGCGCCCGATGTGAGTTTAAGCCACCAAGTCCGGGACTCGAACCTCAGTCTACTACGTGGGAGTCCAACGACACAGCCTTTACGCCAACTGCTGGTCCCAAGGACACAAACTTCTTGTATCCTTTTCTAGTCCCATCTTGTCTACACCCAGGTCTGACTCCTTGGTGCAAAGGACCTAAGTGAGGGACTAGGAGGAAAGCCACCAGCCTGACCCCCACACATTGCTGGTGAGTTACAGGACAGGCTGAACTTGACAATGGATGTAGAAAAGCAAGCTATTTGGGGCCAAACACATGTTGGTTTACATTTTGCTTTTGCCACTTATTAGTTGAGAGATCTTGCAAAAGCTATTCTCAGGCTTCCCCAAAGGAACTGCAGAGGACTCTGGGCAGCCTTGGGGTTTTGAAATCCTTCACCCTTGAATGCATTTTCGAGATATAATTTACGTACCATAAAACTCAGCAACTGGTTTTCAGCATCGTCACAAGATTGGGCACTCACCATCGCTATCTCATTCCAGGACATTTTCACTACCCCCCCCCAAAAGAAACCTATACGTGTTGGTAGTCACCCTACATTTGCCTCCCCCAGGCCCAGCAACCATGATGTTACTATCTGTCTCTATGAATCTGCATTTTCTGGACATTTTGTATAAATGGAATCAGACCTTTTGTGACTGACTTCTTCCACTTAGCATAATGTTTCCAAGGTTTATCCATACTGTTGCATGTATTAGTGCCTAAAGTACTACTTCTTTCTTTTTCGTGGCTGGATAATATTCCCCCTTAGATTTAGTTAGTAGTGGTGGGGAGCCTATATTTGTGAGCCTATATTTGTGATGAGGCCTCGATCTGCTTTTCCACACAAATTTGCCATTGATTAGCAAGCTATACCTTCATCTCCTGAGCCTGTATACAAAAGTCCTTGCTTTTACTGCCCCCTAGGGTCTGGGTAGGTATCCTCCTTGGGCCTCTGTTAGGCTGTAAGAGAGATGACAATTTTCACACACGCTGACATGAGGATAAATGAAACAGCTTGTAAAAGCATCTCCCTTCGGGACCAACAGTTAGCGTAATGGTTATGTCGCTGGACTCCCATGTCGTCGGCCGCGGTTTGAGTCTCCAACCCAGTGGCTTAAACTCAGGCTGGGTGCGTGTGCGTGCGTGCCCATGATCCCGAGAGGACAATGGAGGAGAAGGGATTGCGGTGTCGCCGTCCCCTGGGGGGTGATTTCTCGCTTTCTGTCTCTCTGTCTCTCTCTGTCTGTCTGGCGAGTGCACATGCTCTATAGCTAAAACCTCTCCAAAAAAAAAGCATCTAAAGCATCTCCCTTTGTACTATATATGCTTCATGGAAAACTCTCTATTATTCCATTACGTACCTTGTTCCTCAACCATTCAGAAGAATGTTTCAAGTCTCCTTGCCCTTGTAACTGGTCCGGAAACAGGTTCTCTGGAGTGAATAAGCAGCACCCTTGGATCCTTGGGCTACCCCTGGCTGTGGTGCTAAATAAGGTGCCTACCTGCTTCACCCACTGAGTTTCAGGGTAGGCAGTAAGCAGTGGGTATCTGGGAGAAACTTGGCTCTGAGGGATTTTTATTTTTTTAGGCAAGTGCTTGAAAGAAAAGCTGATGACTGTAACTGACTCCAGTTCAAAGTGCTAAGTTGGGTCTCCAGCTAAAAGTGCTAAGTTGCAGTGGTTGTCCAGCAATTTTCTTGTCTTATTGTCCCAATTCTTTGGTTGCCCAGTCACCACTGCTCCTGGTCACTGATCACGAGCATTTAGTGACACTCTGAGGAGTGGCATGGTTACAATAGCCTTGGCAACCTGCTGGCTCTGCAGCTCTAATTTGAGCTGAAGACAGGGTGGCATGTCTTGGACCTGAGGATCCAGGTTGGACAGTTGGGTATGTAGAAAGGCAGGGCCTTGGGCCTGTCTTGTCGCTTGGTGGTTTGGGAGTCAGATCTCATATGATCAACTGTGGTTTGAATTCCAGCCCTGGTGGCTTGAGAAACATACTGGGCACTTGTTCGTGTATATCCAAAATCTTGATAGGATGGGGAGATGGAGAAGGGATTGCAGCATGACCACCTGCCCATTGTGGGGGAGGGGTTCTTTTTCTGTCTCTTTGTTTCTGATTCTCTCTGGCAAGCAATATTTCCTCTGGCAATCAAGAAAAAAAGAAAGGTAGGGCCTTGAAAAAATACAGGAGGAAGACTCCTTTTCTAAGACATTTAGAGAGACCCAGGAAGGACCCAGATATTTGAGTTAAAAGGGAATGGTTTGAAAGACAGTGGAGAAAAGAAGAGGGGTTGCAGTTCACTGGTTCTGTTTTGGGGTACCTCTGTACTGTGAGCCACCTATCTTATTCCTGGTCTGTGTCTCATTCATAGTGAGCTCTTAGAGCAGAAGCTCTAACCATCCCTAGCAGCAGAGTCACCTGGCAGCCCTTAGACACACTGGCATTTTGGCCCCTCTCTCAGCACTTCCGATTCCACTGTCTGGGGGGGGGCTGGGTAGCAATATTTCTTTTCTGTCTTCTTCCTTTTTTTCTCCCTTGCTATAGGCCACATGAGCTGGAGACATATATGAGAAAGAAGGAGAGAGAGAGAGAGTGAGAAATTACTCCTCAGGAGGATGGCCATGCCGCAATCCTTTCTCCTCCATTTTCTTTTAGGATTTTGGGCGTGCACATGGGTCTAGTGTGTTTTTCAAGCCACTGGGTTCAAGACTCAAACTGCTCCGTTGGCCACATGAGATCCACCCACCTTAACCACCATGACACTGGCTGGCTCAGCAGTCAGTATTTCTAATAAGATCTCCAGAAGATTCCACTGTGCACAAGGTTGGGTAGCCCTGAGTCAGGCACCTGTCAATTACCCTCATAGGCTGCCCTAGTAGAGCCAACAAAATGCAGTCTTCTGTATAGTTTGGAGGAAGTCTGCATCATTGTCCATTCAGGATGCTAAAACAAAATATTTTAGACTGGGTAGTTTATAAACAACAGAAATTTACGGCTCACGGTTCTGGAGCTGGGCAGTCCAAGATCAAGATGGCGGCAGATTTATTCAGTGTCTGTTGAGGGCTTGCTCTCTGTTTCCAGGATAGTACCTTTTTGCTGCATCTTCACATGTGGAAGGAGCAAAGAAACTCCTTTCAAGCTCTTTTAAAAGGGCATTAATCCTATTCACTAGGGCAGATTAGATGACTAATCACTTCTCAAAGGCCTTACCTTTTAATACTATCACCTTGGGAATGGGGTTTCAAACTGCGAGGGGGCACATATATAGATACTTGCAATTAAAGTAGAACAGATCCTTGATTTTGTGGATGTTCATCAGAGGCATTTATAAGACTGTATATTACTCTACAGCTGTTGTTACTGCTCATGTACCTTTGGGAAGCTCCTCCTGGGGTAGGCAGAGTCTGTTCTCCACAGCAGTCCTCGGTCTATTGTTGGCATGGGTGGAGGTCAGAAGGCACTGGAAGAAGAGAAGCAGTGTGATGAGAGGAAGTAGTCAGAGAAAGTGGGCTTAGCTTCCAAGACCATCTTTAATCAACTTGGATGTTTGATAGGCCAGTTATCTGACCTTCCTGAGTTTCACATTTCTAATATAAACAACCTGCTAATGTGGTTGTTGTACAGCTCTAATAAAATAATGTTTTCATGAAGAACCATTACAAATGGTAAAGGGCAATAAAAAACATTCATTATATTACTATGAAGTGGCCTCAAACCCATCTTTTCTCTTAAATGCTTACACATATCACCAGTGAATCAAAACCCATCATTGTCACAGGGGTTTGGAGGCTCAGCAATAGTCAGGAGCAAACTGTCAGTGGCAAACCTTGTGAACACAGTGCTGCCAAACTGGATAGTGAATACAGTGGGAGATTTTTTTTTTTTTTTTCTAACAAAGGGGGAAAAGAAAAGAAAATGAGGCCTGAATGACTATGAATCCACTGGGGTCTTGGATCCTTTCTGGGCTTGCACTGTAATAGAGCTAGAGGCCAGGGAAAGCTGAAACCAACAGGAGACAGGTCAGTGTTTCAGGGTTCGTGGTAAGCCAGAGACCAGCATGAGAAGAGCCTTCCTAAAGTAGAACCTGGTGGCAATGTGGATGCCACAGGGTTGCCACTTGAGTAGAAAGGGAGGGAATGAAAGATAGGACCAAGGACTCCTGGGACCACCATGGAACAACTTAGCTGCCTTTGTGCCCCTGAAGAGTTCCCAGAGAGTACCTGAAAGTTCCCTGAGAGCCTGATGTGCTTGTCTAGACATCACAGAAACTCTCCTCTCTTCCCCCCCAACACTGTACCAACCATCCTTCCTAAGACAAGCACATTTCTTCCCCACAGGCAGGAGGAGTTGGGGCATCTCTTTGCTCAGAGCAGCAGGAAAATTTCAGGCAGCATATGCAGGGGAAGTCTCAAGTCAGTTCAGGAGGGGAGGTAAAGGTAAGGGTGGATCAAATGTGCAGCAGCCCCTGCAGCAGGCCTGCTTTTCACAACTAATGCCATTTATGGGGAAGCAGGGAGATGAGGAATTTGAGCAGGAGGAAGTGGGGGTGGAGCACAGTAGTCTAGAGGCTTTGTATTTTGCTGTTGCTGAGCAGGGCTCAGAGGAAGGAGAGAAAAGCACAGCCCTGGATTCATTCCCACCATCACCGTGGCTGCAGCTGGGCCAGGGCTCAAGCTCACCAGGAGGAAAGTGATGTGATCCTTATGTGAACAGAGCTGGGGTCCTGGATAGCTCTGATACAACCCCGAATGCGTGCTTCAGTACAGAGAGAATGTGCGCTATGGTGAATACCAATCATCTGTATGCCTCTTTTCCATTTTTGAAATACTTTTTTAAAGAAAGTTTATTTTATTGAGGGGGTGGAGGGAGTCATCCTAGACACAGTCTTATCCCTCAGCAATCTCCATCCCTGAGTCTTCCAGCCAGCCAGGATCCTGTGTGTGTGTGTGTGTGTGTGTGTGTGTGTGTGTGTGTGTGTGTTTACCAGGCATGTTTCAGATTGCCTTGGATCAGAACCTTGGTCTCCAACGGCCCCAGCATTGTACACTGGTGTGCTACTGCCTACACCACTGTGGCTGGGCTTATTTATGAAATACTTTCTTTTTTTTTTTCCTTTTAATTGCCAGAGGATGCATGCACTTGCGTGAGAGAAAGCACCCCCTAAGGGGATATGGTCATGTTGCAATTCTTTCTCCCTTTCTCCATCCTGTCAGGATTTGGGGTACATGTACACATACACTTGGCGTGTTTTTCAAACCTCCAGGGCTGGGATTGGAACTGTGATTGGCCATGAGGGATCCAGTTCCCTTAACCCTAGGCTCCGGGGCCGGTCTGAACTACTAATATAACTTTTTTGGTTCTCACGATAGCTTTGGAAGGCAAATCAAGCCAGTATTATCAATCCCCATTTTATAGAGGAGAAAACTGGGGTTCACAGGACTGAAATGAATCACCTGGACTTGTAAATGGTAGAGAAGGGAATTGAATGTTTTTGCTGACCTTTCGTTGTTTGGTATTTGCTCACTTTCCATTTTCACTTCTCTCTCCAGTACTCTGGATTTGGCATTACTGATTTTGGGATGTTTCCAGGACCTACAGCCCAACACCCCTTCACCCCGCGCCACTGGGCAAGCTCACTTGTGAGCACTTTCGTGACTTGGCTCCTCTGGTGAGAGACCGGGGTTTTGGCTGATGTACGAGCTGAGCTCCTGCTTTTGCTCTGTGTGTTGTGTATATTTATTCATGTTTGACGGAATTTACTTTAGTCCAAGTTCAAGCTGTTAGCCTTTTTCCTCCCATTGTTTCTTTAGTCTTTACTTATTCTCAATGCAAGTGATCTGTCTTCCCTTTGGAATTCAAATACACAGTACCCTTCCCTTCACCACCCTTATAGACATGGAAGATGCTATCCATTGAACAACTCTCCCTGTTCCTCTTGGAAAGGGCATTTAGTTTTGGGGTGGACAGTTGCCTTTGGGAAAGAAGCCAAAGTTCTCTTAGCTTTTGGCTCTTTTTTCTTTTTTAAGCTGCATATTTGTTTTGCTCTTCCTTTCTCTGTCTCAGTTTTTCCAAGTTTCCCTCCTGACCTGACTTGAGACTTCCCCTTACATATGCTGTCTGAAATTTTCCTGCTGCTCCGAGCCTTTCCTCACTTAATTATCTCAACCAGAAATTATAATAACCTTTAGTTTTGGTTAAAAAGAAAACTAGGGACTGCCATTCATAATATGCAACTCTCTTATGGGCTAAAGATGTAGGCAGGGGTAGGATCACATAATACTTGTATTCCATATTCCTTTCAGGTTTGTAGTGTGTTTTCATGCGTTAGACTGTCAAAACAATCACACGAGGCTGGCAGAGTGGGAATTCTCCCTGTCTGGCAAAGAAGGAAATCCAAGATCACACAGGTTGGCCTAAGGAAGGTTACCTGACTTCAAGTTTTGGTTTTTAACTGTGATTCTTCTTAAACTGAACTAACTTGGCCTAAAATGAATTAAATTGACCTAAGCAGGAGTCAGTCGTTAGGTGATAAATTTGGCCCAAAGCAGTCTCTGTAAATATTGAACTAACTTGATTTATAAGCAAGTTGTAACCTAACTTAAGAATATAACCCTGAGGACCTGCCTGTGGCCTGGTAGTTATGTAAGCTGAATCCCACATGGCTGACTGTTCTTTTCAAGTCTTGGGCCCAGGGACTTGAGGAACACACTGTATGCATGTACGTGTGTACCCAAAACCCTGAAAAGAGGGAGAAATGGAAGGGAAGGTATTGTGGTGTGATCATTCCCCATGGGAAAGATTTTCTCTCTCTCTTTCTTTCTCTCTGTGTCTCTCTCCAGGGAGTATATGCACCCTTTGGTGCATATATATATATATATATATATATATATATATGCATATTTGTGTGTGTGTCAGCAGCTGAGCTTCAGCCAGTCATAGGCTGCTAACTGATCAGGTCCAGGTCAGATCGGGTTCACAGAAGACAAAAAAGAGCCTAACACAGTGATAGCTTTCTTATCTCAATAAATGTTTTCCCAAACCCTGCCTGAAATGCTCATTTTTCTTTTCTTATATTCCCTATAAACTTTTCAGTTTCAGATTCTGCATTGAATATGGGAAAACAGTTGTATCTATTATTTGTTCAGTCCTCCATGTGCCGGACACTGTGCTAAGTATGCTTTGGACATGCTGAGGCGGGGAAAGTCTTTGTCCTCTGGAAGCATGTAGGCTTGTGTGGAAGCCAGATGAGTAAAAATTGTTACTGAAAAATGCTAAGGGGGAATATTATATGAGATAGCATAGAAATATTTGGAAGTATAGGTGGGCGTTCTAGTCCTCTGGCAGTAGCTGCATCTCCTAATAACAAAAATTGCAATTCCACACCCCACCCTGTGACTCCAACTCTTCCTGGGCTCTGATACTGCTATTTCCTCCTCTTATTTCTTCAGCCTTAGATGGTAATGGCTTCCCACCATTGCTGATCTACTAGTACAATATCATTCTTTGTTGATCTACTTAGCCTTTCCTGTACCTCAGAAAGCAATTCTTTCATTCAAGTCTCTTTATAGGAATCATTTTGGGTGAGCTCTATCTCTGCTAGGACTGCAGTTAGTGATAACAGGCACCAGAACATGAGGGAGTCTTGCACATGCAAGGAACTGAATGCTTAAGCAGGGCCTAAGTATAAGGTGTGAAGTGGAGGGAGGGCAGACAAATGGTAGGGATGGGGCATTTCATAAATACTGAAGATTTAAGCTTTTATCATTCAAGTTCTTATTAGTCATTGAAGGATTTTATCTGGGAGACAGAGATGACTAGATTTCTATTTTAGAAAGAGAGTTTATTGGCCACTGTATATAGACTGTATTGTCAAGCTGGTATGGGAGCAGTAAAGAGAGGGAAATTAGCTAGGAAGCACACAGGACACAAGATAATTGGAGCTGAATCACTAGTGGTACACCTTAAGAGGTTTTCTACCTCTGTAAACCATTGGTTCTTATCTTTCCTAAGGTCTTGTTAGTCAGTTCTTCTTCAGTTTTGTGAAACTATCCAGTAC
>NW_006209101.1:437110-446671 GCF_000334495.1 Tupaia belangeri chinensis | reverse complement strand
ATATATAGAGAGAGAGAGAGAGAGAGAGAGAGAGTCATGACATATTTTTCTAAACAGAAATGCATCATGACTTTCCCAATGAACCAATATATTCCTGTAACAAACTAGCCAGAGCTATCTTCTATTGTTTGCCACCAAAAAATCCTAACTGATACCAGATTAAAGTAGGAAATTAATAAGGGCCCTTATGGAAAGGATGCATTTCACAGATAATTAGGATTTAGTACAACTGACTGGCTTTGGTGATTGAAAGAATGAGTGTGGCTAGGGGAGAGAGAGAAGTCAAGAATGACCTTTGGGTTTTAGATCTCAGAAACTTGTTAAATGATGCACCATTCACAAAGATGACAAATATTGGAGGAGGACCATATTTCCATTCCCACCATGGGGGAGGGATGAATAACTCGGTTTTGACAAACTAAGTTGGAAGCACTTATAGAAATGTCCAATAGACAATCTGTTATGTGGCTCCCAAATTTAGGAAAAAGATCTGGCTGGAGATAGAGATTTGGGAAGCATCAGCTGGTGAATAGCTAAAGCTGTGGGAGTAGATGAGGTCACTCAGGAAGAGTATGCAATGTGAAAATAGAAAAGGGAAGAGCTGGGAGAAGAAAAAGTAGTTCACATAGGTGAGGAGCTGGAGATGGGAGAGTACGTAAGAGGCGAAGGACTGAAGTAATTGAGCATAAAGTCTAGGATGGAAAAAGATTGAAGGCCACACAAAATGAGCTTGACGGGCTGAGGAGAGCAAGTGAGATTCAGAATAGAAGGGGCCAGTCTGGTTGAATGGTGACTATATCGTGATCTGGAAGACTAGGATGTGATATGTTGGGGAAAGGGTATAGGAGTCTGAAATTTCAGAGATGAAACGATTCTGGAAGTTATTAAACTCAAGATGTGGTCATGAGAGATTAAGGTACTGCGAGACCAGGGAGGCAGATGCATGGAGATTAAAGTCCTCCAGGGGGAAGTAGTGCCATAAGTAGCCAAGTCGATGGCAAATACTTGGTGATGTCAGAGTAAGAATGACAACAAAGGACTAGAGGAAGTATTAATTATTTGGAAATAGGAGACTTCTTCATCCTTCTGCCAATATGTAAAGGAAAGCTTGAAAATACAGAGCAGCTTCAATCTCAGAGGACTGCAGAAAAGTGGTGTTTTAGGAGGACGGAGTTTCTCTTGTAAGAAGAGTAGAGGGCAGGGACTTCCTTTTTTCTCTTCTTTCTTCCTCTTTATTTTATTTTATTTATTTATTTATTTATTTATTTATTTTTATTTATTTTTTATTTATTTATTTATTTTTTGTTCTTGGTATAGAGCACATTCACTTACCAGAGAGAGAGAGAAAGTGAAAAAAAACACCCCTTAGGGGAGATAGCCATGCTGAAATACCTTCTCACCCATTCTCTTCTCAGGTTTTTAAGTGTGCATGCACACACGCCTGTTGTGTTTTTCAGGTTTCTGGGTCTGGGACTCAGGCCATGTGGTCAGCCATGTGGGATCCAATGCTTTAACCACCAGTCCACCAGCTGGCCCAGGAACATCTTTGAATAGATTGAGAATAATAAGAATGTTTACCATCAAAATGGGACTCCAGATGACAAGATTTAGGAAAGAGGAGAACAGTGGGAAATTGAAATTTCAGAGCAGAATAAGTAAGGGATGGATAATCTAAGGAGTTTTCAATGTTGATAATGTCCAAGGATGAAGAGACTACTAGAATTCTGATGAAAGTTGAGTTGATGCTGGTGCTCAGACTTGACTGTCACCCATGTGTGGTGGCCTGTGTTTTCTTTGTCATTCTATAAAGCAAAAATGAAATCTGCTCTATAGCTGAGGTTAGATATAAATATGCTTCTGTAAAGATGGCTTTGTAGAGTTTTTGTCAATTGAAATTTAAATATATATACAAGAGGACCTTCAAAAAGTTTGTGGAAAATGCATATCGTGAAAAAAAATCTTTGTGTGACTTTTTAAAAATTTGCATTGAAATAAACTCATACTTTAACTGGATGTTTCCACAGACACATATATCCCTTGTGTGTGTGTGTGTGTGTGTGTGTGTGTGTATGTGTGTGTGTGTGTGGTAACCTTTTTTTACCCCTATAAACATACACAATGGTTTCAAAATGAGAAAGAAGAATTATGTAAGTAGGAATTCAGAACCTAGTTGGTCTAAGCTGGAAAACCAGCAAAGAAGATTTTTTCTTGCTAAAGGATTAGAAGAGACTTAAAATAGTTATCAAAATTGTCAAGTCAGGAACATTTTTGTGCAATATACAAAAGGTTCATTAGCCTACTCAGAATGATTTTGACATTGTCTTCTCTTTTTGTCATCTAGATCTACTCCTATATGACTGTGTGAAGAGAAGTGAAAAAAGTCTTGGGGGGGGGGATTTAAGTCTCTCACAAAAACCAGAAATGATTCTCTAGAGAAGTAGTTGAGGATTCTGGTGCTAATGACAGCCCCCCTAAAGCGACTTCTAGTTTGCTCATTCTGACCCCTGGGGGCTGTTTTTTGCAAATGCATCTATTTAAACATGCTAAGGCAGGACATGCATGACTGTAAACTCTGGCTGGCTGGCACTGTCTTTAAAAAGAATCTTCACTAAATAGGGAGCTATTCATTGCCAAATGGAAGAGAAAAAGTGATATTGAAAGGCATCTAAGTGCAAAAGTGAACTCATTAAAAATAATGCAACAAAACAAAGGACTTTGTAGTTTATTGGCCATTATAATTACCCAGAAAAGGTTGCATTCTTGGCAAAATCATGCACATGTTATTGTCAATTTTCTTCATAAAGACAAAATTTGACTTGTAAATAACAGAACTTTCTTCATGAAGCATTTACTAAGCATCAAATGTGTGTCAGGCATATGCAAATAGACTGTTGCATGGCTGGTGTAATGTGGAAAAGATTGGGGTCATTAATTCTGGGGAAGTGTACATAGGTAATAGATGGAATAAGTAAGTGTAGGAGTTTTACTTATATTATTTTTAAAAGGCAAACTAAGTATGAGAATGAATAAATTCAGACTACGGGGCTAAGATTACAAAAAAATGCATGCAGTATCTTTCTCATTTCTCTTAATATCTGCTAGTGGAGAATATACCCCCAAGAAACTAATCTCCAGGTTTGTGAAAGGATGAGAATTGAATTGCTGCTTAATGCCATGTTTCCAAAATACAATTAAAACCCTGATTCATTGAAATTACTGAATATCTTCAAAATCAATGCAGATCACATGAAAGAGGGTCTTTGAGAGCATTCTTCTAAAAACGCTTAAAGAATATTTGTCACATTATTTCAAATATTAGCCATAGGTTGGGGAAAATCATGCTGGCCATAGCATAGAACTGTTGGTAAGCAGTGGCATTTAATGAGTAGGGTCTCATATGTATCAACAGGGCAGGGTAGGAGAGACTTCCCAGTCTGAATACAACTGTGACAAGCAGAAGCCTTTGAATATTCCTCCTAGGGAATTTTCTGGTTTGACCCCCAAAATTAACTAGTGGTTAATATAATAGATTTTAATCGAAACCATATGTTAAAATTTATCCTTGGTTCATTTAGCTACATTCTTTTAATTTTTTTTTTTTAATGAGCATCTATTACATGACAGGCATAGGTATTAGGGATCTATGGCCCAGCCCTAAAAAAAAGTAATACTCTCAGGAGAGAATCAACTAAATGACTTCAAATTTTAATAAACATAATGAAGAAAACATCAACATTTTAATGAACATCATGAAGAGAGAGAGAAGAATGGGAGACTTTTAAGGTTGATGTTAAAGATGCAAAGGAGCTGGGAACCAGCAGTTAGCGTAATGGCTATGTCGCTGGACTCCCACGTAGTCAACCGTGGTTCGTGTCCCGGACCCGGTGGCTTAAAACTCACGCCGGGCGCATGTGCGTGCGTGCCCAAGATCCCGAGAGGAGAATGGAGGAGAAGGGATTGCGGCGTGACCATCCTCCTGGGGGGTGATTTCTCGCTTTCTGTCTCTATGTCTCTCTCTGTCTGTCTGGCGAGCGCACGCGCCCTACAGTGAAAATCTCTCCAAAAAAAAAAAAAAAAAGATGCAAAGGAGCTATGTTAGAAAAGATCTTCATGGTCCCAAGAAACCAAGAAAGGCAAGCATTGCTAGCTAGAGAGAGAGAGAGAGAAGATCTGAAGATAAGGCTGGGAAGAGGCAGAATTGGTATTGTCCTGCGTGCGCTTTTACTTCCTCTCCCTACCTCCCTTGCCCCAAAGCACAGAGCGTTTATGTCATCATTCAATACACAGACACTATTCCGGACCCTCAGAATAGGGCAGAGAAACCAACAAATGCCTGCGAATGCTACTCTCATTGTCTAGTGAACACCTGCACACTGATTTGATTATTGCTTTGACAAGGTGTGATATGAAGTTTGGGTAAGTGCATAGACAGGGACAGAGGTTGGGTGGAGAAATGGGGAAACAATGGATACAGGGTGGTTAGGGAAGGCTCTATCATGATGTGACTACTTGGCCTCTCAAAATAAAACAAAAATGAAAATGCAATGGCCACTCAAGTGTGAGGTGATTGGCCTAAGACGTTTCTTGTCCCTGGAGTATTTCATTTGATACTTGACATAAAGGGTGTTGGGTTAGTACATTTGCTCTCTAGCTGTGTTTGGAATAAACACAGGCTGAATATGTCTGGGGATTAGAGGAGGATTCCTGGAGAAGAGAGACTTTGAGCTGAGCCTTACTGCATGAATAAGGTTTTGATAGAAAGACAAAGAAAAGTGACATTCCAGGGTGAACAAAAGCCTAAGAGGTATTGCAGTGTGTAGCGTGTTTACTGCAGTCAGGCAGAGGAGACCGTGTCAGATTTCTTTGGCACTGAGAGAAAAGGGAAGAGTGCATCGTTTTCAGAGTTATCAAAAGACACTGAGCACTTTCGTTATTTCAGAGAGGAGATTTAATGCAGAGGACTGGTGATGGGAGAGGTAAGAAGTCAGCTCAGGGTGGGAACCAGCAGTTAGCGTAATGGCTATGTCGCTGGACTCCCACGTAGTCGACCGCGGTTCGTGTCCTGGACCCGGTGGCTTAAAACTCACGCCGGGCGCGTGTGCATGCGTGCCCAAGATCCTGAGAGGAGAATGGAGGAGAAGGGATTGCGGCGTGACCATCCCCCCTGGGGGGTGACTTCTCGCTTTCTGTCTCTCTCTCTCTCTGTCTGTCTGGCGAGCGCACGAGCCCTACAGTGAAAATCTCTCAAAAAAAAAAAAAAAGAAGTCAGCTCAGGGTTTAGCTATAGTAGGAAGGTGGTTCTTCCCCCAGCACTGGAGGGACAGAGGATGGAGTTACTAGAGCCTGGTATCTGGGACCAGCTTGGGGAAGCAGGAATTACAGAATACCTGCCCCTTGGGAGCTAGGTCTATACAAGGAGAGCACGTTCTGCAGGAGATTTCATTTTTTTCTTCTCTTTCTTTTTTTTTCTTTAGTTGCTAGAAGGTGCATGTGCTTACCAAAAAGAGAGAGGGAGAGCATATCCCATAGGGATGGTAACACAAGCAATCCCTTCTCCTATGTCTCTCCCTCCTTTGGGGTTTTTGGGCATGCATACACACAGAGCTGGTGTTTTTCTCAAGCTGTCTGTCATGTCCCAGACTCGAACCTGGAGTCACCCATGTGAGATCCTACTGCCTTAACCATTAGGCCAATGACTGGTCAAGGCAGCTTTTTGTTTTTTCTTTTTAGAGAATTATATTCTTTAATTTTATTATTATTATTATTATTATTACTACTATTTTTAATTTGATCAGAAAGACCCAGAGAGAGAAAGGGAAAGTGAGAAAGCAAGCCACCAGGTCTAGGACTCAAACCACAGGCAGCCATGTAGGAGTCCGGCGCCTCAACCACCACACCACCAGCTGGCTCAGTAGCTTTTTCTTCATACACACTTTCTATGAGTTTTGGAAGACCCTCCCCCCCATAGTATTTAATAATCATTGTACCAAAATGGAATTCCATTTAAAGATAAAATTTTTTGTCTTAAGGCAGGTAGGATTCCATCAGCATAGAGAAGTGAACGAAACCATAAATTAAACAAAACATAATCTGAGGAAAAGAATATTTTAATGTGATAAACTCTTACTGCAGTAAGAGCATTTATAGAGGCCAGGCAGTGGTGCAGTGGTAAAATGTGACTCTCTGAAGCTGACCATATGGAAGGGTTCTGTGCTTACGTCTGGAGACCTTCCTGAATGTGCCAAGTGTACGTGTGCCCATGATCTGGGGCTAGCTAAGGATGACAATGGATCACGGAGTCAAGGCCCTGTTTGGGATGCTGTCTTTTTGTCTCTCTCCCTTCGTATCTCTAACTCATAGAAAAATAAATAAATAAGCTTATAGAAAAAATTTATAATTATTTCATTGTCCATTATTGAACTCTTCTAGATGGAGGGATATCTTAGCTGGAACTTTCTGGAAGAGCTTTTGAGATGATCTAATATAAAGTTTACCTAAAGGCAGACTACCACTAAATATGCTGGGAAAAAGAAGGGAAAGATGATGGAACCTTAACGACAAGGTCACATACTGTTTGGCCCTCCCCCACTTCTCCTTTCTATCTTCTTGGAGAGCTTCTCTCCCCAGGAAAAGATGTATTTGTAGCCCTTTTCCTTGCACCCTTTAGTTATTGGTTTCAGATTTTTAGAAGGCTGTGGTATTTTAAAATATGCTGATACCGAGGTGCCTAAGATAGCAAGCAAATAGAAGTTAATAACTTCAAATTAAAGCACTTAAGAGCTTTGGTTGAAAGAAGAAAAGGCCCCTTTGGGTTTGGCAATATTGTAAAATAGCAATGAATAGCATACATTTTTTGAAAAAGATGCTATTGGTCTTGATAATATTTTTTCTTCTGTATGTGAGCTCATTTTTCACACAGCATCCCATGAAATTGATAAGATCGGGTGTGACCTCATTTTAGAAATAACAATAGGGAGAGATGAAAGCAGGGAGAAATTAGTTCCTTTGTACAGTATCGTTTTTGTCTTAAATTAAGATGTGAGACTTCTACTTAGTATTTGCAAAAACAGAACAAAGCTTGTGATGAGACCAGTGTAGCAGAGGCATACAAACTTAGTACCAGAGCTTAGTTTGGGAATAGATAGAAAAATACTCAGAAAAATAGAAAACACTAATTACTATATTAATCCTTTCTCCTCAAGGGCAACTGATTTTAGAAAAGACAATTCAGAGAGTGGTCAGAATTAGAATGGTTTATTGAAATACCTAATGAATGCTCATTTTCTTAAAAACCTGAAAACAGAAGAGATTTCCTTTTTTTTTTTTTTTTTTTGAGAGCTTTTTGCTATAGGGCACGTGTGCTCACCAGAAAGACAGAGACAGAGACAGAAAGTGAGAAATCGCCCCCCAGAGGGGATGGCCACACTGCAATGCCTTCTCCTCTATTCTCCCCTCGGGATTGTGGGCACGCACACTCACGCACCCGGCATGAGTTTAAGCTGCTGGGGCTGGGACTCAAACTGCGGGCGACCACATGGGAGTCCAGCAACATAGCCATTACATCAACTGCTGGTCCCCAGATTTCCATATAGTATGATTACATAGTGGTTATACCTAAGAGTAAGATAGATAAGTCAACCTAATTCACAGTGACTTCTATCTTTAGTTTCAATGATAGAAACATTGATGTTTCCTAATATTGTCTCTGATTTACTTTTTTTTTTGATTGTTGCTATAAGATGTGTGTGCTCACTAGAGAGACACAGAAAGTGAAAAATCATTCCCCAGGGTGGATGGCCATGCAACCACCCCTTCTCTTCCATTCTCCTCTCAGGATTTTTGGCATACATGTCCACACAAGTGCGGTGTGTTTGCAGCCTCTGGTCCAGGACTTGAAATATATGGGAGTCCAGCGTTTTAACCACTGTGCCACCTACTAGTCCTGTGATTTACTTTTTAAAATACAACATTTTTATTGAAATATAATTCACAAACCATACAAATCATTCATTTGTAAGTGTACAGTTACAGGGGTGGCACAGCAGTTAAGCACTCTGCATAGAAATTGTATACCACCTGGCTGTCTCCAAGTTTGAGTCCCAGCCCTGGTGACTTGAAAAACACAATGGCACATGTATGGGCCCCGAATCCTGATGGGATGGATAGCTGGAGGAATAAGGAATGACATGACCATAGTCCATTGAGGGGGTGCTTTCTCTTCTCCCCTCTCCTGATGAGTTCAAGTTCTCTCTGGTAACAAAATAAAACAAAAAGTGTGCAATTTTAGTGTACTCAGAGTTGGGTAACCGTCATCACACTCAATTTTAGAACATTTGCTTTATTCCCCATACAAACCAAGCTCCGTAATCATTTATATCAATTCCCCATTTCTTCCTAACTGTCTCCAACCCCAGACTAGGCAACCACTAACCTACATTCCATCTCTATAGGTCTACCGATTTTGGACATTTAATACAAATGAAATCACACATGTGGTCTTCTGTGGCTGGTCTCTTTCACTTAGCATATGCTTTCAAGATTCATCTATATTGTAACATATGTTTGTATTTCTTTTTTTCTGAATCATATTCCATTGTATGGCTATACCACATTTTCTTTATACATTCACCCATTGATGGACATTTGGGTTGCTTCCAGTTTTTGCCTATTATGAATAATGTTCCCATGAATATTTGTGTACTGTTTTCATGTAGGCATAGATTTGCATGCCTCTGGGTATAGAGCAAGAGTGGCATTGCCGTGTCACATGGTAACTTGATGTTTAATCTTTAGAGGAACTGACAGACCGTTTTCTAGAGCAACCGTTTTCCATTCTACGGTTCCACCAGCAGGGTATGAAGGTCCCCATTTCTCCATATCCTCGCTGACACTCATTATTTTATTTATTTATTTATTATTTTAAAGAATTTTCTATAGGAAGGATGTGCTCATCAGAGAGAGAAACAAAGAGAAACAAGAGAGAGAGAGACAGCAAGCCACCAGGTCCAGGACTCAAACTGCAATTGGCCATGTGGGTGTCCAGTGCCTCAACCACCACACCACCTGCTGGTCCCTGTGAACTTTAACTGACTTACTGAAATAAACTAATTGACTTTACCGATGGAAAAGGCAGAATTCAAATTAAAATTCATTTTTCAAAATTGAATAGTAAGCTGACTACACATTACATATGTGAAAATTATTCTATTAGACATGGCCTATAAAGATGATGCTTATACTTCAAAATTCATAGAAAATACACATTTAAAAATTATATATAAATTTCAAAAAATTTTTTGTACCAACATGAACTTGTACTTTAAATCTGTTTTTTTCCATTAACTTTTTTGAAGTCTCTTCATAAATACAATGATCATTTTGGGAGTTAACAGAGAGACTTTAAAGAAGCTATGGTGTTTGGGTTCAGCTATGTCACTGAACTCCCATGCAGTCCACCGCAGTTCAAGTCCCAGACCTGGTGGTTTAAACTCACGCCAGGCGTGTATGCATGTGTGCCCAAGATCCCTAGAGGAGAATGGAGGAGAAGGGATTGTTGCGTGG
>NW_006209101.1:387714-420422 GCF_000334495.1 Tupaia belangeri chinensis | reverse complement strand
TTTTTGAGAGCTTTTTGCTATAGGGCACGTGTGCTCACCAGAAAGACAGAGACAGAGACAGAAAGTGAGAAATCGCCCCCCAGAGGGGATGGCCACACTGCAATGCCTTCTCCTCTATTCTCCCCTCGGGATTGTGGGCACGCACACTCACGCACCCGGCATGAGTTTAAGCTGCTGGGGCTGGGACTCAAACCGCGGGCGACCACATGGGAGTCCAGCAACATAGCCATTACATCAACTGCTGGTCCCCAGATTTCCATATAGTATGATTACATAGTGGTTATACCTAAGAGTAAGATAGATAAGTCAACCTAATTCACAGTGACTTCTATCTTTAGTTTCAATGATAGAAACATTGATGTTTCCTAATATTGTCTCTGATTTACTTTTTTTTTTGATTGTTGCTATAAGATGTGTGTGCTCACTAGAGAGACACAGAAAGTGAAAAATCATTCCCCAGGGTGGATGGCCATGCAACCACCCCTTCTCTTCCATTCTCCTCTCAGGATTTTTGGCATACATGTCCACACAAGTGCGGTGTGTTTGCAGCCTCTGGTCCAGGACTTGAAATATATGGGAGTCCAGCGTTTTAACCACTGTGCCACCTACTAGTCCTGTGATTTACTTTTTAAAATACAACATTTTTATTGAAATATAATTCACAAACCATACAAATCATTCATTTGTAAGTGTACAGTTACAGGGGTGGCACAGCAGTTAAGCACTCTGCATAGAAATTGTATACCACCTGGCTGTCTCCAAGTTTGAGTCCCAGCCCTGGTGACTTGAAAAACACAATGGCACATGTATGGGCCCCGAATCCTGATGGGATGGATAGCTGGAGGAATAAGGAATGACATGACCATAGTCCATTGAGGGGGTGCTTTCTCTTCTCCCCTCTCCTGATGAGTTCAAGTTCTCTCTGGTAACAAAATAAAACAAAAAGTGTGCAATTTTAGTGTACTCAAAGAGTTGTGTAACCGTCATCACACTCAATTTTAGAACATTTGCTTTATTCCCCATACAAACCAAGCTCCGTAATCATTTATATCAATTCCCCATTTCTTCCTAACTGTCTCCAACCCCAGACTAGGCAACCACTAACCTACATTCCATCTCTATAGGTCTACCGATTTTGGACATTTAATACAAATGAAATCACACATGTGGTCTTCTGTGGCTGGTCTCTTTCACTTAGCATATGCTTTCAAGATTCATCTATATTGTAACATATGTTTGTATTTCTTTTTTTCTGAATCATATTCCATTGTATGGCTATACCACATTTTCTTTATACATTCACCCATTGATGGACATTTGGGTTGCTTCCAGTTTTTGCCTATTATGAATAATGTTCCCATGAATATTTGTGTACTGTTTTCATGTAGGCATAGATTTGCATGCCTCTGGGTATAGAGCAAGAGTGGCATTGCCGTGTCACATGGTAACTTGATGTTTAATCTTTAGAGGAACTGACAGACCGTTTTCTAGAGCAACCGTTTTCCATTCTACGGTTCCACCAGCAGGGTATGAAGGTCCCCATTTCTCCATATCCTCGCTGACACTCATTATTTTATTTATTTATTTATTATTTTAAAGAATTTTCTATAGGAAGGATGTGCTCATCAGAGAGAGAAACAAAGAGAAACGAGAGAGAGAGAGACAGCAAGCCACCAGGTCCAGGACTCAAACTGCAATTGGCCATGTGGGTGTCCAGTGCCTCAACCACCACACCACCTGCTGGTCCCTGATATTTTCTTTTTTGATTATAGCCATCCTTGTGGATGTGAAGCAATATGTCATTATGGCTTTTATTTATATCTCCCTGATGGCAATGGTGTTGAGCATTTTTTCATAAGTTTATTGACCATTTAATATTTTCTTTCAAGAAACACATATTCAAATCCATTGCTCATTTTTTAAAATTTAACTTTATTTGTTTATTTATTTAAATTTGACCAGAGAGGGACAGAGTGACAAAGAGAGAGAGAGCAAGTCACCAGGTTTGGGACTTGAACTGTGATTGGCCATGAGGGAGTCCAGAGCCCTTAACCACCATGCCACCTGCCGACCCCATCCTTTGCTCACTTTTAAATTGGATTATTTTTGTTTTTATTATTGAGTTATGTGTCCTTTGTATATATTCTAGATATAAATCCTTTATCAACTATATGATTTTCAAATATTTTCTTTTGTTATGTGTGTTGACTTTTTTACATTCTTGGTAGTGTCCTTAAAGCACAATAATTCTTAATTTTGATGAAGTTCAATTTATCTATTTTTTCTTTTGTCATTTGTTCTTTTGGTGTCATGTCTAAACTCCCATATTCATCTCATAGATAACCTCTGATGCTCAAATACTCCCAGAATAGGTGAATTGCATCATCTATTTTTAAAGATAACTATCTTATTTAACTTCATTTATTATTATTATTATTATTTTTCAGTTTTATCAGACAGACACAGAGAGAGAGAGAGAAGGAGAGAGATAAGGAAAGTGAGAAAGCAAGCCACCAGATTCAGGACTTGAACTGCTGACAGTCATGTGGGAATCCAATGCCTTTAACCATCATGCCACTTGCCGGCACCGCATAATCTATTTTTGTAGGTACTTGATTTTCTCCAGCAACAGCTAGTCATAAAGATTAGATCTGTATTTCCTTCTATGAGTTTTCTTGCTTTAGCTCTTAGGTTTAGATCTTCAATCCATCTTGAATTAATTTTTATGTTATCACATGAGTTAGATATCCAACTTCACTGTTTTGCATGTGGATATCCAACAGTACAATTTGCTGAAAAAAGCATTATTTCTCCCATGGCACTGTTTTAGTATTCTAACTGAAGGTTAACTCAATCATAAATATCAGTATTTATTTCTGGACTCTCAGTTCTAATTCATTGATCAATCTGTCTGTCTTTATACCAGTCTCATATGGTCTTGATAACTGTAAATTTGAAATCAGTAAGCATGAATCCTCCAACTCTGTTCTTTTTTGAAGTTGGTTTAGTTATTCTGGGTCCCTTACATTTCCATATTAGGATCAGCTTGTCAGTTTCTGCAATTAAGCCAGCTGGGATTTTGATGGGGATTGTGTGAAATCTGTACATTAATTTGAGCAATATTGTCATTCTAATAATATCATGTTTCTTATCTGTTTGAATATGGATGTATTTTCATTTATTTAGATCTTTAATTTTTTTCCAACAATGTGTCGTAGGTTTTAAGAAATAATTTTGCACTTTTTTGTTAAATTTATTCCTTTTTTTTCTTCTTTTGGATGTTATCATAAATGGAACTCTTTATTTCCCAATTGTTTAATGAAAGAGTATAGAAATACAATTGATTCTTGTCTTTTGATTTACTTTTGCTTTAAGGTAACACTTGAGACCAGCAGTTAGTGTAATGGCTATGTTGCTGGACTCCCATGTAGTCGATCATAGTTCCCGTCCCGGACCTGGTGGCTTAAAACTCATGCCGGGTGCGCGTGTGTGTATGCCCAAGATCCCGAGAGGAGAATGGAAGAGAAGGAACTGTGGCATGGCCATCCCCTCTGGGGGGGGGGTGATTTCTTGCTTTCTACCTCTCTGTCCCTCTGTCTGGCGAGTGCTCGCGCCCAATAGCCAAAAGCTCTCCAAAAAAAAAAAAAAAAAGTAACACTTAAGCTGGTAACAGAAAACAGCTAGCTACAAGAAATCTTCTTTGTTCTAAATAAATTGTGTTAATGAAGTAGTACATTATGGCTTTGTTTCGTCCTGAGGATTAAAACATCTAATTAAAAAGCAGAGGAAAGCTCAGCCTAAGTCATGCACAGACAGCGCTACTGCTTGCAAGATGGAAGCCACAAGGGATACCAGGTTTGATTTCTGAGCCAGCCTAAATATGCCAGTGCAGTTGCACATGCCTATAATCCTAGCTAATTGGGAGGCTGGGGCAGGAGGATCACCACATGGCAAGACTTGTCAAAAATATGCATCTGTCTCATTTCCTTAACTCCCCCACCCTATAAAGGTTTTTTGTGTGTGTGTTCCTTAACTCCCCCACCCTATAAAGGTTTTTTTGTGTGTGTTTGTTGTTGTTGTTGTTGTTGTTGTTGTTTTAAAAAAGGAAAAACAAAACACATGAACAATGCAAAGGCATTGAAACAACATATCATATTCATGTCATAGATAACCTTTGATGCTAAATACCCCCAGAATAGGTGAATTGTGTCATCTATTTTTGTATTATTTTATTTTCTCCAGCAACAGCTAGTCATTAACTAGCTGCAGACACGCTAATTCTCTGCTTTCAATTATCCACTCACATGTCGGTTCCCCAGAAGGCCTTTCCTGACTTTTCTGTGTATGGTTGTCCTCGTGTCTACTTGGTAACATATCACCTGTTTGTTTGTTTGTTTATTTATTTATTGAGAGTTTTTTGCTATAGGCCACATGTGCTCACCAGAGAGACAGAAAGAGAGAAATCACCCCCCAGGGGGGATGGCCATGCTGCAATCCCATCTTTTCCATTCTCCTCTTGGGATTTTGGGCACACATACACCCGGTGCCTGGTCTTGGGATTTTGGGCACACATACACCCAGTGCCTGGCAAGCCACTGGGTCTAGGACTTGAAACATGGTTGATGCTGCAGGAATTCAGCAACATAAGCATTACACCATCTGCTGGTCCCCTTAGTTTATTTCCTTAATCACACTTACTACAATCCATAATTACTTTGTTTGCTCATTCTCTAAAAGCATAAGTCCACGAGAACAGGGACTTTGCTTGTATTTGTTCACTCCAGAATCCCCAGTGACTGACACACAGTGGTTACTCATAAACATTTTAGATGTGCTAGTGAGTAAATGGTTTTCCCAACTACAAAAACATAATGTGGACAACTGCTACCCATGCCAAAGCAATACACAAATGACTTTGATATCAAACCTGTGAATGCTTTTGATGCAGAGACTTAAATCAAAGTTTACAAATTTCCCCGAAGATATTTTGCAACGGTGTCTGGAGAAGCCAATTGTGTTTAAACTAAGGAAAAGACAAAAGAAAGAAGAAAAAAAATAGACTGTCAGGTTATCAGCCTAAATTCATATACTACTTGACTCATTCATTGTTACATAATCTGCCAACATTTGAAACAGTTAGAGCTAGAGGCCTCTAAAAGAAAATTGAAGTTTCTATAACAGAGTTCTAGATCCTTGGCCTGTTTGGATTTAAATTAAATAGTGGAATAGTGAAATATTGAATATGGCCACAGATTCGTTCACATCACATGCCTGCGCCAGTGCTAAATTTAATTTGTCATCCATGTATCTGTATCTATAATTTTGGCTGAGAACCATCACTAAGTTCTCTTTTATGTTTTCATCTCACAGCCAACATTAGTATTTAGAATTGTTTAGGTGGCCATGTTTTATTTAAAAATGGAAAACAACCCAAGTTTTAAAAATTGCTTCATGAGAAGTGATGCACATCTACAAGAATTACAGAGCTATGAACATGACGGGCAAGAAAGAATCACTCATTAGCTTCATTCCTCAACCCTAACATCAGCCTCAAAGTCTAGATTCAAAGTTGGTTTCTTACAAAAAAAATGATCCCTTAGTATTTACCATAGACCTTTGGAGTTGCTCTCTGAACGTTAGATGTAGAAGTGCAACTGTCCATGGTATACTTTTGTGGCTGCTTCAGGAACGTTAATGGAAGGATTTTTAAAACATCTGCATGATTAGTAACTGTAGTCATCACCATAATATCACTCATCTGGCTATTTAATCCAATTAATTAGACATTCTGAAATCTTTCATTTTGTTCTGTTGCTTTAAATCTAGACATTATCTGTGAAACTTCAGAATATTCTCAAGCCAATTGACATACTTGGTGAAGAGAAAGTATTCCAAGAATTCAAAATATGCCCCACATATTTCACAAAGATAAATATAAAATTTTAAGAGCGTTCAGAAATTTTGAGGAAAAGGGACTTTAGCTTTTAGTTGTGAATACATATTTCATTTGTGATTTGCAGCAACATAGGTTCGAATTTAGAGGTCAAGGTAGCTAACAAAATGACAAGATTATATTGAACTTTGTGGGAGAGCAGATGGCTGCTGTTCTTGCTCACACAAATCTTATGTTAAATTGAATCGCTGGCTCCATTTTAGTGCAAGAAGAGCAAAACCCAGGAAGGTTAAGAATCATTCATCGGTGATAAACATTTGAAGAACTTGAGATCATGTGTTTTAGAAAAATTTAGAAAGCCAATGTGATTTAAGAAAGTTATTCCTAAATATTTTATCCAGTCTAATTAGGAAACATGATTAAATTTTCTCTAAAAGTAAGCCAGAAAAAAATATACACATATAAGCAGAACACTAAATTTACCCTATTTCTGAAGGAATTATGTGTTATTAATTCTGAATTTTGAAGATTTTGCATGGTATCTGGCACATGTATATTTAATAAGAGAAAAGACATTAACTTGAGAGTAGATTGGGTGGTTTCAGCCATGGCCTCATGACATCCTAAGTGTTAGGATTGTAATTTCTGTTGGAAATGGAGAGCCTGTTCAGAGGCCTTGATCAGAAGGGAAGTGTGGAGTAAGCACTGCTTGAGCTAGTATTTCTCTTGCCTACCCAAGACTAGTTGATATTATATTACTGTTTCCTGATCTACTGAATAGTCATACAGTATTTATTTATTTATTTATTTATTTATTTATTTATAATTGTCAGAAGGTGTGTGTACTTGCCAGAGAGAGAGGAAGAAAGCACCGCCCAATGAGGCATTGTCATGCTGCAAAAATTCCCATTGAACCAAGTGGTTAAAAGAGACCTGATAGTAAATAAAATTTAAGTGAAATGAGCCCAATCAGGGCTCCTGGAGCTACAGCTGAGGAGCCCTAGCCTTGATCCTTAATGGATAGCCTTGGGCAAGGAAAATCCCCCAAGCTGCTGCACCTGCTTCTTGAGAAGGTGCGTGCGCAAGCTCTTTAGAAAAGGTTTCCAGGGAAACCGATATCACTTCTATTCTTTTTTCCTGAAATTTATTAAGTACTAAACGTGCCTGCTAGTGCCTGGGGTTCTCATTTGAAGTCAGAAACTGCTGAAGAAAAGTGTTTGCATGAAACACACCCACATACCCAGGAATCATTTTTATGCTTCCTTCATTAAATGTCAGCTGCATACTCAGCAGGGGAGAACGAAATAACCTGGGTTCATTTGTGGGGTGAAAGATAGGGAGGATTAATTCTTGTTAAGTGAATTGCTTTTCTTTCTTGTTATTATTAACATGATGGCTATTGTGAATGGTAGTGAGATTCGGATTGAGTAGTGTGTCTTTCCAGTTAGACTTTACGTACATTAGGAAATGTAAGTACCAGAGAATGTCTTTATGTACACTTTTTCACATGAAAATAAATATTGGTGCAAGAATACCATAGAAAGCTTGGCAAAAATGTTCTTATAACTACATGTCTCTATTCATAGCCAAAGACTTTCTGATATGTAGTCTGGTACCCTGCCTCTGTTTGCAGTGTAGTAAGAGGTTGACTCTGGTAGCCATGCATGTTTCTATCATGTGATTCCAGATCCCTGATTATAATTGACTGGCTCTGAGGTGGACTCCTGACCAAAGCTGAGCCAAAGCAATTTGAATTGGAATGCAAAGATTGAAACTGGAGGTTTAAATTAGATGATCAAGCCATAGGAGAGAATAGGGGCAGCTGTGCTTAAATACCTGCCCAACTCACAGAAGGAAAGCTGCTCTGTAGGGGAGGCGGGTTATTTGTGCACACACAGAGAAAGATAAGGCAGAGGGAGGGGGTAAGAGAAGAGGAATTGGAAGGATTTGTGGCAGCTTTCTAGTTCCTGTTTCTTCTCCTGGAGGCCTGCATGTGCTTTCGGATCCAAGGTTTAGTGAGACAGATTTATATCCTTAAAATAAAGCCCAATTTGTTCTTAAGTTAGACTGGTTTTCAGTTACTCCAACCAAAAGTCCCTCTCATAGGATATTCAGATTTGCTAGAATCAGCTTTTACCCCATTTCTTTCCAATAACCTGAGCTTGACGGTTGTTGATCATGCCATTTCTGGCTTCAGCCAGTGTTCTGGTAGATGTTCCTCCTATAGCATTGCCAGGGCACCGGCCATTTGAGTGAACTTGTGACTTTGGTCATTCTGTTCACACTGAGGACGACTGGGTGACCCACATAGGAATGTGCTCCTAATCCTGTGGTGCTTTTAATGAGAATGTCAAGGGGACTTTTTTCCCTTTATTTTATTACCAATTTTTTAATTGCCAAAGGATGCATGTGCTTGCCAAAGTGAGACAGAGAAAAAGAAAGAGAGGGAAGGAGAAAGCACCCGGGAATGGGAAGCAGTAATATCACAGTCCCTTCTCCATCCTTTTTGGGATTTTGAGCATGCATGCATGTAAGAAAATAGCCTTAAGTGATTTATTTTCAAGAATAGATTAACAAAAGTTGCTTAACCAGCTTGCAGATGTGCCCCAAAAGTTCCTGAACAAACAAAACCCAAAACAAATCACCCTTGAGAAATGACTTTTCAAGATGGTGGCTGGGGACCAGCAGATGGCATAGCAGTTATGTGGCTGGACTCCCATATAGCTCAACCATGGTTTGAGTCCTGGAGCCGGTGGCTTGAAAATCATGCTGGGCTTGTGGGCATGCATGCATGCCCAAGATCCCAGGAGGAGAATGGAGGAAAAGGGATTGCTGTGTGACCATCTCCCCTTAAGGGTGATTTCTTACTTTTCCTCTGTCTCTCCAGTGCATGCACCTTAAAGCAAAAACCTCTTGGGGAAAAAAAAAATGTTTTGCTCCTTTTTACTTCCCAGTTCTTTTTCTCCTCCTCAGGGGACATCTGGCAGGTCTTTTACATGGGCTTGTCCTGAGCTTGCACCTTAATACCTAATGAGGGAATTATAAAACTTAGGCGACATCTGGGAAGATTGCACGTCCCATAGTACTCAGCCAGTGAGGAACTGGGGGAGGGACTTGTGCACTAGGGAATAAAATGCTTGTTGTTACTGATAGGAGCATGCCTTTCTATCAGATGCCTGATCTTGCAAGACCACCATTAAAGTCTCTCTTCCCTGGACTTCGTGTCTCCATGTCTATTCTTTGGCATTGCATGGGTGAGTGTGCGTCTCACATGCGCACACACCCAGAGTGTTTTTCAGGTTGCCAGAGCTGGAAGTCAAACAATGTGGTTGGCCATATGAGATCCTGCTCCTTTAACCACTAGGCTATGGAGCTGGTTCAAGAGGGACTTTTCATAGAGCTGGCAGAACAGTTTTACCAGGCAGAGAAACAGAGTTCAGAAGATTCAAAGTTTTCCCTGGAAGGAAGACTCCTAGGTTTAGAGGTGCTTTTGAGTTTCGAATAATAAAACGGTAGATATAGAAGAAACTGCATCCCAAGAGCTCAATCACATCTCAGTCCAGATGAGAACCATGAAGCCCAGGGAGGCAGCTATGACTTGCTCTGGATGGAGCCAGGACTCTGTATTTCCTGAATTCTTTTATTTATTTTTGTTTTTGTTTTAGAGAGGTCTTTTGGTACAGGGCTTGTGTGCTTATTGGAGAGGCAGAGAGAGACAGAGACAGAAAGCGAGAAATCAACCCCCAGGGGGATGACCATGCCACCATCCCTTCTCCTCTGTTCTCCTCTCAGGATTTTGGGTACACACACACACACATGGTGTGAGTTTTAAACCACTGGGTCCGGGACTCAAACTGGTTGACTACATGGGAGTCCAGCAACGTAACCATTATGCCATCTGCAGATCCCATGAGTTCTTTTCTTAAACCCATTCTGCTTTTAGTATTTTCTTAGGAAAAGATAGTTTAGGAACTTTCCAGAACACTTGGTGAGAAGCTGAGGAGTGGCGGTTGCCCAAGTTGCGCACAACTACATCCACCTTCCGTCTCCCCCTCCCCAGCCTCAGCCCACTAACTGGCTGTAGAAAATGGTGAAAGAAACGACTTACTATGATGTTTTGGGGGTCAAACCCAATGCTACCCAGGAAGAATTGAAGAAGGCTTACAGGAAACTGATCTTGAAGTACCACCCTGAGAAGAATCCAAATGAAGGTGAGAAGTTTAAACATATTTCTCAAGCTTATGAAGTTCTCTCTGATGTGAAGAAAAGGGAATTAAATGACAAAGGAAGAGAGCAGGCATTTAAAGAGGGTGGAGCAGGTGGTGGTTTTGGAGCCCCATTGGGCATCTTTGATATGTTTTTTGGAGGAGGAGGAAGGATGCAGAGAGAAAGAAGAGGTAAAAATGTTGTACATCAGCTATCAGTAACCTTAGAAGATTTATATAATGGTGCAACAAGAAAACTGGCTCTGCAAAAGAATGAGATTTGTGGTGTTACTGATAGGAGCATGCCTTTCTATCAGATGCCTGATCTTGCAAGACCACCATTAAAGTCTCTCTTCCCTGGACTTCGTGTCTCCATGTCTATTCTTTGGCATTGCATGGGTGAGTGTGCGTCTCACATGCGCACACACCCAGAGTGTTTTTCAGGTTGCCAGAGCTGGAAGTCAAACAATGTGGTTGGCCATATGAGATCCTGCTCCTTTAACCACTAGGCTATGGAGCTGGTTCAAGAGGGACTTTTCATAGAGCTGGCAGAACAGTTTTACCAGGCAGAGAAACAGAGTTCAGAAGATTCAAAGTTTTCCCTGGAAGGAAGACTCCTAGGTTTAGAGGTGCTTTTGAGTTTCGAATAATAAAACGGTAGATATAGAAGAAACTGCATCCCAAGAGCTCAATCACATCTCAGTCCAGATGAGAACCATGAAGCCCAGGGAGGCAGCTATGACTTGCTCTGGATGGAGCCAGGACTCTGTATTTCCTGAATTCTTTTATTTATTTTTGTTTTTGTTTTAGAGAGGTCTTTTGGTACAGGGCTTGTGTGCTTATTGGAGAGGCAGAGAGAGACAGAGACAGAAAGCGAGAAATCAACCCCCAGGGGGATGACCATGCCACCATCCCTTCTCCTCTGTTCTCCTCTCAGGATTTTGGGTACACACACACACACATGGTGTGAGTTTTAAACCACTGGGTCCGGGACTCAAACTGGTTGACTACATGGGAGTCCAGCAACGTAACCATTATGCCATCTGCAGATCCCATGAGTTCTTTTCTTAAACCCATTCTGCTTTTAGTATTTTCTTAGGAAAAGATAGTTTAGGAACTTTCCAGAACACTTGGTGAGAAGCTGAGGAGTGGCGGTTGCCCAAGTTGCGCACAACTACATCCACCTTCCGTCTCCCCCTCCCCAGCCTCAGCCCACTAACTGGCTGTAGAAAATGGTGAAAGAAACGACTTACTATGATGTTTTGGGTGTCAAACCCAATGCTACCCAGGAAGAATTGAAGAAGGCTTACAGGAAACTGATCTTGAAGTACCACCCTGAGAAGAATCCAAATGAAGGTGAGAAGTTTAAACATATTTCTCAAGCTTATGAAGTTCTCTCTGATGTGAAGAAAAGGGAATTAAATGACAAAGGAAGAGAGCAGGCATTTAAAGAGGGTGGAGCAGGTGGTGGTTTTGGAGCCCCATTGGGCATCTTTGATATGTTTTTTGGAGGAGGAGGAAGGATGCAGAGAGAAAGAAGAGGTAAAAATGTTGTACATCAGCTATCAGTAACCTTAGAAGATTTATATAATGGTGCAACAAGAAAACTGGCTCTGCAAAAGAATGAGATTTGTGGCAAATGTGAAGACCGAGGTGGTAAGAAAGGAGCAGTAGAGTGCTGACCCAATTGCCGAGGTACTGGAATGCAAATAATTCATCAGATAGGACCTGGAATGGTTCAGCAAATTCAGTCTGTATGCATGGAGTGCCAAGGCCATGGAGAGCGGATCAGTCCTAAAGATAGATGTAAAAGTTGCAATGGAAGGAAGATAGTTCGAGAGAAAAAGATTCTAGAAGTTCATATTGACAAAGGCATGAAAGATGGCCAGAAGATAACATTCCATGGTGGAGGAGACCAAGAACCAGGACTGGAGCCAGGAGATGTTATCATTGTACTAGATCAGAAAGGTCATGCTGTTTTTACTGGGTGAGGAGAAGACCTTTTCATGTGTGTGGACATACAGCCAGTTGAAGCATTTTGGGGCTTCCAGAAGCCAATTTCTACTCTCAACAACTGAACCATAGTCATCACCTGTCATCCAGGTCAGATTGTCAAGCATGGAGATATCAAGTGTGTGTTAAATGAAGGCATGCCAATTTATCATAGACCATGTGAAAAGGGTTGCCTAATCATTGAATTTAAGGTAAACTTCCCTGAGAATGGCTTTCTGTCTCCTGATAAATTCTCTTTGCTGGAAAAACATCTACCTGAAAGGAAGGAAGTAGAAGAGACAGATGAACTAGTGACCAGGTAGAACTGGTGGGCTTTGATCCAAATCAGGAAAGACGGCACCATTACAATGGAGAAGCATATGAGGATGATGAACATCATCCCCGAGGTGGTGTTCAGTGTCAGACCTCTTAATGGGACCAGTGAATAACACTGCTAGCATTTTATATGCAGTAGTGAATGAGTGAAAAACTGTAATCACAATGTACTCACTACTTGCTATGTTTTTGTTTTAATATTCATCTATAGTAGTGTTTTTAAAAGTTAAATGAAGAATAAATGCAAATATAAAAGCTGAAAAGAAAAAAAAAAAGAAAAAGTAGTTTAAATTCCTGGGCTTTCCCCTTTTGTACTATGGTTATAATCTGTATTATAAAGTTTTCATACTGGCTATAAATTTTTTGGTTCTTGTGATAAAGTTAACATAATTTCCTTTAAAAATTTTTTTTCTTTAGTTTTTTGCAATAGGGCACATGCACTCACTAGAGAGAGACACAGAGAGAGGGAAATCATCCCCAGGGGGAATAGCCATACCACAATCCCTTCTCCCCCATTGTCTTCAAGGGATTTGGGGCACACATGCACACACACTTGGCATGATTTTCAAGCTGCCATGTCTGGGACTTGACCCCCATAGTCGGCCATGGGGGATCCAATACCTTTACCACCATGCCACCTGTTGGCCTAACATCATGTACTTTTAAAGAAAATTGAAGAAAAATATGAGCCCATAGATAATGTGGATGAATAATTGTTTCATCTTTTTTTTCTTTCAGTGAATCTGTATGTGTGGTGATTGACTAACCTCAATCCAGGCAAAATATTTAGGCTGTGCTGGTCCTGATGCCTAGTAAACCATGACCTCTAGATCTCTGTGTGAGGCTCCATATAACTGCGCTGTCCCTGATACTCTCCTTGTCCACATTATTTATCTCCTGCTTCTTCTGTTGTTGAAGTTTTCTTGCCTCTGAGCCTCCCCTTCCTCCCCTTCTCTCTCATTTTTTCCAGTAGACAGTCTCTACAATTATTCTATTTTGTAAAGGACTTTTTTTTCCCCCCCTAAATCTTGATCAGCTTTGCACATGATTCTCCCTCTTTTGAAAACAGTGCTTGGAACTGGCCCCTGGTGGGTGGTTGGGACAGTGTATCCCACATGGCCAACCGTGCAGTTTGTGTCCCAGGCCTGAAGGTTTGGAAAGTATACCAGTTGAGTGTGTGTGTGTGCCCAAAATTCTGAAAGGGGGAAAAGATGGGGAGAAGGGATTGCAACATGACCATGCCTATGGGAGATGCTTTCTCACTTTCTCTTTCTCTCTCTCTGGCAAGCTCATGCACCCTCTAACAAAAATTTTAAAATAAAACAAAACCAAAATAGCACTTGGATTTGCCTCTGAGTACCCCGAAGCCCCAGTGAGTGAGTTTGGGTAGTGCTGACACCACCTTCTGTTTCCAAGGATGGGCACTGTATTCTCCTAGGCATAATATTTAGTTAGTTATTTTTGGAGAGATTTTTGGCTGTAGGGTGTATGCACTCACTAGAGAGACAGAGAGATAGAAAGCAAGAAATCACCCCCTAGGGGGGATGGCCATGCTGTAGTCCTTTCTCTTTCATTCTCCTCTTGAGGTTTAGGGCACACATGCACGTGTGCCTGGTGTGAGTTTCAAGCCACCAGGTTTGAGACTCGAACTGCAATTGACAATGTGGGAGTCTATGCAACCTGTTGGTCCCCTAGTCATAGTATTTAACATCTGTAATGAGTGACCCTAGTTATCCATTGAGAGTCAGCCCTAGGTTCTTAATGAAACTACTGGGGAAGAAATGTTCTCTTCTCATAAGGGAGGCTAGACCAGGAGGATGGCAGCCTCGAGCAACTGATGGCCATCTCTGCCATATCTTGAGATCTCTCTTGAGAAAGGAATCAAGAAGGGGAACGTAGAGCCAAGAGATGTTATCCTTTATTCCTCGTCTTTAGCTGAGCCTGAAGCCAGATGTACCTCTGAACTTCCCAGTTAAATGAACCAATATGTTCTTTTTTGCTTAAACCAGTTTGAACTGACTTTCAGTCCCTAGCAACCTAAAGCATACTTATTAATGCATGACCGTACCACTATAGTCCTTAAAAAGTATTCATGCCTTTCTGTTATAAGCAGAATAAACCCAGCCTTCTCTGGTCATCTTCAGAGTCTTTTGTGATTTGCCCATTTTAGCCTATGCCTCCACTCCTTTGCAATTCAGCTGACATTCTTGCTGCGGTACTTTATTGGCATTTCTTGACTCACCTTGCATTTTTACCCCTTGTTACCTTTGTCTTGCCACTCCCACTATCATTCCATCTAGAATGTTCTGACCCACATATTGAGATTCTATTTGTACTTTAAGACCTAACTCAAATGCCACCTTCTCTAGTAAGCCTTTTCTGGTCCCTTTGTTGGGAACTCTTGCCACCTTTGCATTTTCTTGACTGTTTACTTAAACTTCTATCATAACACAGCAGAACCTGTCTTGTCTTCCTAATCAAGAGATTATCTTTATATCCCTGCTCCAACTCCCAAGCCTAGAATAGAGCAGGCATATGTAGATCATGATTTACCAGTTTTCTTCGATAGTCAAGTGCCTGCTTCCTCCATGTGGCAGTGTTTGACTTATTTTTGTTTCTCCAGGATACCCTAACATGGCGAAGTATCATGCACATGGTAGACACTGAGTCAAGTTCTCCTAATGGAGTGGATCTGGTCTCAGAGGCTTCCACAGTCATTTTCGTATTGCTTTTGGTGGTTCTAAATCAGTTTCAACTATTGGTTTTAATAATTGCATCTGTGACTTTTCATTCCACCCCTTCGGTTCCACTTCCTTTGACGTCCCTTGCCTGCTCTAGCTGCCTTTGAGCGATGTGCGGTGGTGTTTGCAAAGATCTAAATGAAGGCAAAAGCAAACACCTGGTGAACAATTCTTCAGGCCCTTGGGCTTCGGCGAGAGGTATCTGAAGGCAGATCATAGCTTTTCTTTCTTGCTGGCTGAGGGTGAAAGTCTGTGATAGCTCCTAAGACAGCCTGGGAATGATTTTCCTGAAATGTTTTTTTGATAGTTTCCATTTGGTTTGATACCTTCCACTGAACTTGCATCTGTGAATAAATTAGAATAAAAAGTGGTATCCCCACTTTAGAAAACATCGTTCAGTGGGACCTCCCCTTCTATCATGATCATCGTCCCTGCCTGAGTGCCTGCTGATATACTTGACCCAGGTCTAAGATCCAGAAAAAAAAGTCTTATATATATATACACATATATATACACACACACACACACACACACGTATATATGTATATATCAAACATATATGGTGGATATTCAGTTATGTCTTTGTATGTACTTGTACATGTCAAACTTTTTGTTTCCTAGGTTTCTTGGCAAGGTGAAACTAGCAGACTTTATACTCATGAATTATTCTCAGGTTACTGGGTGCAGCTGCTGTTTACACATCCTGGTGATATTTGTGACTCTGCTATTTTTAGATTTGACCAACATAACTAAGCAACTCCTCCTTGCCAACCACTAGACTAAGTTCTTTCACATACATTAATTCTGTTGTCTTCTTTAATCTTCAGCCTCCCTCTGACATGTATGAGTCATCTATTGCCATGTTATAAGTTATCCCCAGACTTAGTGGCTGAAAACCACAGTATATTTTATCTCATGGTTTCTTTCCCTGGATTAGGAATCCAGGTGTGGGTTATCTGGGTCTCCTGGCTCTGGGTCTCTCTAAGAAGACTCGACTCGAGTGGATACAGATCCCAACTCACTGATGCAGTTGTTGGGCAGAGTTCATTTCCTCGGGAGCTGCTGGCTGGAGACCTCCCTGTGTTCCTTGTCACTTGAATCTCTCCATAGAACATCTCGTAGCACATGGGCTCCAACAAGCTGAGCAGTGAGAGCGAGAGCACGGCAATACCAACAAAATGAAAGTCACCATTTTTATAACCAAGTCTGGGAGGTGACACCATATCACCATATTTTATTTGTTAGAAGCAAGTTGTTAGGCCCAGTTTACACTTACAGGGAGGGGATGACACAAAGACATGGAAACCAGGAGGCAGATAGCACTGGGGATCGTATCAGAGGTCTACCAGTGGAGAAACAGGAATTATAATTTTACATGATAAAATTAAAGTGATGTGGGAAAAACATATATGTATTTTTTTAAAAGAGATTTTTGCTATAGGGCACATGTGCTCTCTGGAGAAACAGAGAGAGATAGACAGAAAGTGAGAAATCACCCTTCAGGGGGGATGGCCATGTCTCAGTTCCTTCTCCTCCATTCTCCTCTTGGGATTTTGGGCATGCATGCACATGTGGCTGAGCAGTGAGAGCGAGAGCACGGCAATACCAACAAAATGAAAGTCACCATTTTTATAACCAAGTCTGGGAGGTGACACCATATCACCATATTTTATTTGTTAGAAGCAAGTTGTTAGGCCCAGTTTACACTTACAGGGAGGGGATGACACAAAGACATGGAAACCAGGAGGCAGATAGCACTGGGGATCGTATCAGAGGTCTACCAGTGGAGAAACAGGAATTATAATTTTACATGATAAAATTAAAGTGATGTGGGAAAAACATATATGTATTTTTTTAAAAGAGATTTTTGCTATAGGGCACATGTGCTCTCTGGAGAAACAGAGAGAGATAGACAGAAAGTGAGAAATCACCCTTCAGGGGGGATGGCCATGTCTCAGTTCCTTCTCCTCCATTCTCCTCTTGGGATTTTGGGCATGCATGCACATGTGACTGGCATGAGTTTGAAGCCACTGGGTCTGGGATTCAAGCCATGAACAACTATGTGGGAGTCCAGTGATGTAAACATTACACCATTTTCTGGCCCGAAATATATATGTATTGCATCATGCATGATAAAAATTCATGTCTCTGAATAGTATTTTTGAAGCACCAATTCGTACATGTGTTCTGCCTTCTTATTGGTTAGACTTTCCTCTCTCTGCCTCTATTCCTACAGAGCTTCTCTATACGGAATATCATCTGGGGACCAGCAGCCTTATCTGGGAGCTTGCTGGAAATGCAGAATCTCAGGCCCCAGTCCAAGCCTATGGAGTCAGAATCTGCATCCCTAATGGATTCATGTGTATGTTAAAGCTTGAGAAACACTACTCTGGAAGGTCTTCTAGGGTTCTCTCTGATTTTTGGTATTCCTGTGCTCTTCTGGCTGCTGGCCCTGCTGGTCGTTGGCCTTTCAGGAGTGAAGACTATGTCCTTCTATCCCTGTATTATTTCAAAGCCAGAGTAAATGAAGCCTGCAGTGAAGGCTTCTTACTGCCTATACTATTTTGCATAAACAGCAACAGGATAAGCATAATGATTTAAAATCAAGCAGGAAATATTGGTATGGATAATTGTAGACAGCAGACAACTAAAATGAAAACTGACATTTGGCTCTAAAGTGAACTACAGCAAATCTGCCCAGAAAGTAAGCCTTCCTAAATTATATTTTATTTAGGCAACCTAGATGACTCTCAAAAGCATTATGCTATGTGAAAGATACACATCAAAAGGCACAAAGGACCACGTGTTATATGATTCCATTTCTGTGAAATTATAGAAAAAAGGCAAAACTTTAGTAATAGAAAGTATTTCAGTGGTGATGAAATATTTTGTGATAACTATGTTCTTCATCTTAACCGTGGTGGTAGATACGTGGCATATACACATGAAAACTCATCAAATTGTACATTTAACATTGCTGAATTTTATTTATGTAAGTTAATCTTCAATAAAGCTGATTTAAAAAAGTAAATGAGAGTTAGTAGGATTGTCAATTGAGTATAGTTTCTCTGTCTAATTTTCCGAGGCCCAGAATCCTGGGACTCATTTGCATTGATTAGAATAACTCATCAGAGAAGGATGCTATTTAAAAGATTTCTTGGTATCTGATGTTGACAGAGAATGGAAATTATTTCTCCTTTGAAGTCCTACAGAGAAAACCCATACTTAGAAAATTGTTATAATTTCCATCATTTAAAGCAGTCCTAAAAGTCACACTCCAAGGATGATGCCATTGAACTTTCTATTTTGATTTCCTGGACTTCTTTAACCTTCCTCAAAAAGGAACATAGAAATAATAGCTCTCATGTTTTGAGCAGTAACTGTAGGCCAGAAAGTCTACTTAATGCTTTTTTTTTTTTCCTTTTTTTGGACTGGATGGTGCATGTCCTTGCCAGAGAGACAGAGAGAGAAAGGAGAAAACACTACCCATGGGAGGTGGTCATGCCACAATCTCTTCTCCACTTCTTCTTTCTGGGATTTTGACATGCATCCATGCAGGCACACTGTTTCTCAGGCTGCCAGGTCTGGAACACGAACCACATCATTGGCCATATGGAATCCAGCTGCTTTATCTACCAGTCCACAGGATTGGTCTGCTTCACTTTCTTTCTTTTGCTTAATCTGCATGGCAATTCTGTAAAGTAGGCACTGCTGCCCTCTTAGTTTATAGAAGAGTCAAATTGAGAGAGGTTAGACAACTCGTTCAAGAGACAATTAGTATTTAAATTGGGGATGATCTAATGCCAAAGCCACTCAAACTATCTTTATTTCTTCACTTATTAGAAAATGCTCCTGGGACCAGCAGTTAGCGTAATGGCTATATCTCCCATGTAGTTGACCGCGGTTCGAGTCCTGAACCTGGTGGCTTAAACTCACGCCAGGCGCGTGTGCGTGCGTGCCCAAGATTCCGAGAGGAGAATGGAGGAGAAGGGATTGCAGCGTGGCCATCCCCTCTGGGGGGTGATTTCTCGCTTTCTGTCTCTCTGTCTCTCTCTTTCTGGTGAGCTCACGCACCCTATAGCAAAAACCTCTCAAAAAATTTTAAAAAAAAATTAAAAAAAAGAAAAGAAAATGCTCCTGTGGCATCTTACTTAAGCTCTAAAATGGGTTATCCCTGAGTTTCTGGCTGAAGGACAACTCTGCGTCCACAGTTACACATGGTTCCTCTAGTTTCTTCTGGAATCTCTTGAGTCTCCAACACCTTCAAATCTCTATAGATTAGAGTCAAACACATCTACTGCTGAAAACCTATAGAAAGAGTCCTGCTACCTCTAGCAATTATTACCCAAACAGGGAATTGCTTCAAAAAGAGGAATTTTCTTCTGGTTTCCAGAACCATGATTGAAGAGAAAAGAGCCTTAGAGAGGGCAGGGCTTTGGTGGTGGTTTGTGGCCATGGGATTTCCCCAGGGGGAGCCCTCAGTAGTCACGGGGCTGGTTGTTTTGTAGAACAGGTGTGTAATGATGATGCAAAGGAAGGTACAGAGGGGGAGGTGCTGGTCCAGTGTGCTTTGGCCCCATACACAGCTGGTGCTGAAAGCTGCTGTTCAGCCATTAACCTCACACATGTCTGGAAACGGTGGCAGCAATGGTGGGGGAATCTCTCCCAGTCAGTAGACATGTTACCTCTGAAGTATAATAAAAAGACTCTGAGTTGGATTCTCGGAGTCTGAAACGTCAAAGACGACTATCTGTCTGCTATGAGATAGAGCAGTGCTGCTGAGGTGCTGCACACGGACCTGCATGTTGGTACAGCCCCCTTGCCTGCTCCATCCTCCATCTGAGCCAGATGGCTGAGAGCACCATGAAACCAGAGTCAGAGTTCACCCCACCACCCTCACCCCAGGGAAAATTCTTACCCAAGCAGCAGGCAGTAACATTGACCTCTTGTGCTAATGAGTGAATGGTTAGAAAAGGATGTGGGGAGAAGTGAAAATGAGGCAGTTTGCACCTCCACGGGAGACCTCAAATGTGAGTTAGAGAGCGCTGTGTGACCACACAAACTGCATAAGGTTTGCAGAGCTCAGAAGAGCTGTACCAGGCAAGGAACGGTTTACAGACTGCATGAACAGGGTCCTTAGAAGTCCTCCTCCCAAAGTATTGGCATTTCAGGGGAGAGACCAAGGCCAGCCTTAGCAGTGTAATCGATCACAATCTGAGGTCAGGTAAGGAAGGAAACTTTTACTTGGTCATTTTTATACCAAGAAATCCCAACATTAAATATGATTGTCAATTTCTTTTGTAATTACGGAAAACAAAGCCTAGCAACCCAAATAAAGCTCAGAATTTGCTCCAGAAACTTACCTTTCTGAATTATTTTTGAATCTTAATAATTTCCCATTAACACAGAAAAATCTCTAAATTATACTGCAGAATTCCAAATCTAACTTTTTTAAAAGTTTCCTGAAGAGATATGTTAACTTGGTTTAATTTTTTTCTTTATTCATGATGCTAGTGCATGTGTGCATGCATGTGAGAAAAGGAGAGAGAGAGAGTGAGAGAAAAAGAGAGAGATGAGCACCCTCGGCAGGTTCTGGTCATCTATGACCCTTTCTTCCAGTCTTCCACCCCGTTAGGTCCTGGGCATTTGCATGTGTGTCTGGTATGTTTCATGGTGCCCGGGTTAGGGATCTGAACTGCAGTGGCCATGTGGGGTCTGGCTTCTCTTGAACGGTGTGTTATTGTTGCACCATGGAGCCACTCCTAAAGTCAGGTTTTCAAAAGTCAAGAAATTTTCTCTGGAAAAATTTATCTAAATTTTAAAATGTATCTAAATTTTTAAAAAATTATCTAAAATTTAGATAAAATTCAAATTTTATCTACAGTGTCTGTACGTCCCCCTACTTTCACCAAAGTATCACAAAGTTAGTCAAAAGCAGTCTTCAGGCTAGGTCTAAAACACCTGGTTTGTTTTACTTCTAGCGGCCTTCAGTTCCAATCCAAGAGCAATGGGCCACTGTTGGAGTCCTAGTGTATGACCACAGAGAGGAGGTATTTCAATTTGAACAGAAGCAACATTTTAATCCAAGTATTTTATGTACATGCATGAAAACATAGTTTATGTGTGCAAAAGTGAGCATCAAATCCATTATTCAGACACACACAGCATCTGTTTTATGGGACCTCTGGCCCTTTGCTTGGAAGGACCCTGTGCTTGGTTTCATGCTCTGCTGTGGTCATCAGTAGTTTCTTATTAATTTTAGAATGTTGATGGCCCCCCCATTTTCATTTCACTGGGCTCTGGGAATAATGTAGCCAGTCTAGACACACATAAAAGTTGCTTTGACCTGATTCATTTGACTTGTGATCTGTATTTTCAGTTGGCATCGAAGACAGAGGTGTAGATAGACCCCCAGCAGTAGGATGGTCATATTTTTCGATGATTTTCAAAGGTGAGAAGTTGTTTATCATGTAATTCACGGAGGAAGGAAGGAAGGAAGGAAGCACACAAAAATGATTTTTGTTTATGTCCAAGTCTGTAGAGTGGAAATTATACCCCCATTGGAATATGGAAGAATCAAACCCAATGTGATACAATATGTGTGTGTGTGTGCATGCGTGTGTGTGTGTGTGTGTATGAAATAAGCATCATGAAAAAAACTGAAAGAACAGGTTTATTTGGAGAGCAAATATGTATGTAATGTGTCAATAGCTCAATATAAAGACATTTCTCTGTAATTATTTAATTATTTTATCGTCAAGACAATTATTTCAGCAATTCTAATAAACAGCAGAATCTGTGCAAAGGTCTGAGCATGGCTATTCTTTGTAAGAATAGCAAAAGCATTTTCTTCTGAATTAGAAAGCATCATTTTTCCAGGGACCAGCAGTTAGTGTATTGGCTATGTCACTGGACTCCCATGTAGTTGACAGTGGTTCAAGTCCCAGGCCTGGTGGCTTAAAACTCACACCAGGTGCATGTGCATGTGTGCCCCAGATCCCAAGATGAGTATAGAGAAGGAGAGACTGCCGCATTGCCATTCCCCCAGGTGGGTGATTTTTTGCTTTCTGTCTCTCTCAGTCTTTCTGGTGAGCACACGTGCCCTACAGCAAAAAATCTCTCCAAAAAAGGCATCTTTTTTCCTGCCTTTCTTCCAAAGAATGGTAGAGAATAGTCTATACAGAAATACCATAAAATGCCTATTTCCATTTATTAAGAGAAATACACATCTCATTACAGGGCATGGTCCTCTGTACAGGAGGGGAGAGAGTGTGATTCTAAAAGGGTAAGTTGCCAAGAAAGCAAGTTCTTTAGAGATACTCATGAGGCAGGGAAAAGGCTTCATAGGCAAGGAAGTGGTCACCTACACCTTCAAGGCCATGCAGGGTTTGGAATCCTGGCTACAGAACAGAATCGCCTGGAGCACTTAGGAAAACACTGATGTCTGCACCTCATCCTATTCTAATTAAATAAGCCCCTGGAACACTCAGGCAAGAGTATTTCTAAAAAGTATTGCTGGTGATTATTATTTACAATCAGAGTTAAGAACCATGTGGCCTTTGCATACACTTAAAAAAGATTTGGTCTGGGACCAGCAGTTGGCATAATGGCTACATTGCTGGACTCCCATGTAGTCGACTGCAGTTTGAGTCCCGGACCCGGTGGCTTAAACCCACGCTGGGCACATGTGTGTGTGTGCCCAAGATGCCGAGAGGAGAATGGAGGAGAAGAGATTGTGGTGTGGCCATGCCCCGGGGGGAGTGATTTCTCACTTTCTGTCTCTCTGTCTCTCTCTGTCTTTCTGGGGAGCACATGTGCCCTACAGCAAAAACCTCTAAAAAATAAATTATTAAAAAAAAGATTTGGGCTACATCAAAATCACATAGGTATCTATTTTGAAAATTTAAAAATTAAATATATATTTATATCTATATATATTTAAACACAAACACTGTTTATATAGAATTATTTCTATGTAATGTATTAATTATAGGTAATTAAAATATTTTATAAATAATTTAAGGATCCCTCTCTAAAGTTAAACACTTCCAAGAAATACCAAGATATTTAAGAAATGAAAATACTTTTTAAGAAAGACATTTCACTAATTTTAGAAAATTCAAAGGATGAGTCCAAATTTAAAAGTCCTTGGGACCAGCAGATGGTATAATGGTTATGTCACTGGACTCCCACATGGCCCACCACAGTTCAAATCCTAGACTCAGTGACTTGCAACTCACACCAGGTGCATGTGCGTATGTGCCCAAAATCTCGAGAGGAGAATGGAGGAGAAGGGATTGCAGGGGAAGGATGATTTTTACATTTTGTTTCTCTTGTCTCTCCAGTGAGCACACATGCCCTATAGCAAGACAAATCTCTCTTTTAAATTGAAGTTCCTTAAACTGAGAAATGGGTAGGGCAAGTAGTGTTCTTCCTGATTTGGAATACTTTGTAGATATAAAAATATCTCCCTCCATTAAAGAAAAGAGAAAAAAATTAGCTGGACCAAAATTTAAGAGTAAAGCATTTGGAAACTAACTTATATTTTTTGGAATGCCTCCTTTAATAATATACTTTACATAAATATAAAAAATTTCCTGTAGTGCACATGTGCTTGGAGAGAGAGAAAGAGAAAGTGAGAAAGTATCCTCAGGGGGTTGGGGGTGGCCACATGGACATCCCTTTTTGTCCATTTTCCTCTCAGGATTTTGGGCACACACCTACACACGTGCCCAGTGTCTTTTTCAGTCTGCTGGGTCCAAGACACAAAATACATGGTTGACCATGTGGCATCCAGCTGCCTTAACCACCATGCTACCAGCTGGCATAATAATATATGTTTTTAAAAAAACTCCACTAGGGACCAGCAGTGGGTGTAATGGCTATGTCGCTGAACTCCCATGTAGTCGACTGTGGTTCAAGTCCTGGACCCAGTGGCTTAAACTCATGCTGGGTGCGTGTGTGTGCATACCCAAGATCCCGAGAGGAGAATGGAGGAGAAGGGATTGTGGCATGGTCATCCCCCCAGAGGGTGATCTCTCACTTTCTGTCTCTCTGTCTCTCACTGTCTTTCTGGAGAGCACACATGCCCTACAGCAAAAAAACTCTCCAAAAAACCCCAAAAACAAACAAATAAAACCAAATAAAAACTCCACTAAACATTTTTATAAATAAATACCTAAAATTCCAGTAATCCTCCAGCAGAAACTTTTCCCCAATAACTGAGTTTGAGGGTAAAGGTATTCTTAAAGATTGCACAAGTCTATAAAGGGTGGCAGAAAGATGGTTATTAAGAAAGAAGGCAGGCAGGAGAGAAAAAGAGGAGATATACAAGCTGTAAGAATCCCTTTACTTACTTCCTGTTTCTATGCTGGATAAGTCTGTTGTGGGCAGAGTTGTGACAAAAAGTCTCATCTTTATATACATAACCCTGGAACCACATCATCAGAGAAAGGCCAACGCATAAAGGTTTGGATCTTTCCCTTTTGTATGTGTGCACCTTAGTTGTACCCTGTAACGGAATCTAATCGCCGAAGATGCTGTACAGACTGACTTAGTGGGGCCAGCAGGTGGTGTAGTGGTTAAGGTGCTGGACTCCCAAATGACTGATTGAGGTTCAAGTTCCAGACCTGATGGCTTGAAAATCACACTGGGTACATATGCTTGGGTGCCCAAAATTCCAGGAGGAGTATGAAGGAGAAGACACTGTGGTGTGGCCATCCCCCTGGGGGGCTGATTTCTCACTTTCCCTCTCACTGTTTTTCCCTGTCTCTCTCCAGCAAATGCACACATCCTTGGGTAAAAGCCTTAAAAACAAAAACAAACAAACAAATAAAAAGACTAACTTGCTTTCATTGCTGGTAGAACACCACTAACATCTGTGTCATTAAAGGGGATATTTGGAAGCATCATTTAAGAATTGAGATAAGAGTTACAATGATTACATCCTTTTCCGGGAAGAGCTTGAAGAACATGAGGATAAGCAAAACTGAAAATAAACCCAGATGAAAACAAGTATCATCAATATTCTAAAGAATTTCCAAACACACTAAAAAATACAATAGTCAAAATATCAGGCACCCTAAGGAAATCATTACTCTATTAAACTTAGAATATTCTCCAACATTAGTGAGACAAATGAGGGGGAAAACAAAACACCTCAAAATAAGTCTAGCACTGATTATTACTTAACCAAGCAATAAGCAATGCCAACATTTTTTCTTCTAATGAAGAGTTCAACTATAAAAAGAGCTATATTTCTGAAGTACCCGTTTTCACAATGTCCTAGTGTATTTTAAATCCAAATGAGATGAACTGGTATGCGAATTTAAAGCTTTAGAACACTAACTTGTTTTTAATTCTAGCCCAAAACATTAGGCTGAATGTTTCTCTCCTTGTTTGATGCCAAGAACCAGATGTAGGAACCAGTTAAATTGCACGGTCCATCCTTTGTCTCTGCACACTTCAATTTGATCAAGGAAATACTTCTTAGCATCCTCCTCATTTCGCCCCACTGTTAGGGCATCCCGAATATATTCGATATCTTCTTTGCTTGTTAACTGGGGAATTCCTGTCATCAGCATCATGGAGAATAGGATGATCAGTAGATTTGTGTGATGACGAAGGGCTAGATAAGCCTTAACACAGACATCCTGGAAAGGAGAGGAAAACGCTGTTACTTCATTACAGCCACGGAGCAGGCTGAAGGCCACTGGGTTACGCTGGGATTTTCACGGCTGGGATTTTCATTATCTGTCTATGAACAGATATTATCACACACGCTAGGTCCCTACTTCAGATGAAGTAGGGAGAGCTTAATGAGAACAAATCATGTTTGTCATCTCTTAAACACCTCGATGTATTATAGTCACATAAATCCAGAATGTGCTCAAGGAAAACTAATTGATTACATTTCATCTTGCTTTTTACTTTACCTTTTTTAGTTCAATTTCTTTCCTAGGAAATTAAGGGTGGAGAGTTCCATAGTCTCTGAAGAAGAATGAGTCACACGTTGGACACATACTAAAATCAATAAACTTTATGTAAGCATAAATAATGTTTGCCAAGAGCTCATGAAATCCAAAGAAATGACGAGAATGTGGTGTTTGAGATTTCATTTTCATCTTTGTTTTACACTCTGTTCTAGCCTAAGAAAACAGATGAATTGGCTTTGTATTGTCTCTCAAAATTGTTGAATGAATTCTGGAATTTTAATGCAAATTCTACATACTGAGTGAAAGAGCTTTTAAAAAATGCTGTGGCTGATACCTCCCCAAAAAGCTTTGGAGCAGGTAATGCAGATGAGAAGAGTCCAGTTAGTAAGCAACAGTTAGGGTTATACCATTTCAACTGCCCAGAAGCATAGAAAGAGATCTAAGGCTCCTCGTTTTACAACATGAGAATAACCCAGTCTAACTATCACGACTTGGTAAAGATAACATGTTAAAGACAACTAAAGTTAATGATTACAACTATAAATATTTAAAATAAAATAGCGAGTAAAATGTCAAAAGAATAACATACTATTGTCAAATAGGGATTATTCTAAGACTGCAAGATTAGTTCATCATATAGTATTGCATTAACATCCATTTCTGATTTTTTTTTTTTTAGAAGTATCTCTCTTTTAGGGACCAGCAGTTAGCGTAATGGCTATGTTGCTGGACTCCCATGTAGTCGACTGCAGTCTGAGTTCTGGACCTGGCAGCTTGAACTCATGCCGGGCGTGTGTGCATGTGTGCCCAAGATCCAGAGAGGAGAATGGAGGAGAAGAGATTATGGCGTAGCCATCCCCCCCGGGGGGGGGAGTGATTTCTCGCTTTCTGTCTCTCTGTCTCTCTCTGTCTTTCTGGCAAGCGCACATGCTCTATAGCAAAAACCTCTCAGAAAAAAAAAAGAAGTATCTCTCTTTTTAAAATTTATTTATAACTTTTCATGGAAGTGAGAGATGGAGAGTCAGAGACAAGGAGAGAGAGAAAAAAAACACCTTCGACAGGGTTTCACAGCATGATTTCCTCCCCGCCTTCCCAGCCAGCCCGGATCATGACATTCACAGCCTGACTGTGAATCAAACCTGCAATCTTCCATATGGATCTGGCACGGCTTGAGCAGCATGTTACTGCTGCACCGCCAAGCCAGCCCTTATTTCTCGTTTCTCTTTTAGGGACCAGCAGTTAGCGTAATGGCTATGTTGCTGGACTCCCATGTAGTCGACTGCAGTCTGAGTTCTGGACCTGGCAGCTTGAACTCATGCCGGGCGTGTGTGCATGTGTGCCCAAGATCCAGAGAGGAGAATGGAGGAGAAGAGATTATGGCGTAGCCATCCCCCCCGGGGGGGGGAGTGATTTCTCGCTTTCTGTCTCTCTGTCTCTCTCTGTCTTTCTGGCAAGCGCACATGCTCTATAGCAAAAACCTCTCAGAAAAAAAAAAGAAGTATCTCTCTTTTTAAAATTTATTTATAACTTTTCATGGAAGTGAGAGATGGAGAGTCAGAGACAAGGAGAGAGAGAAAAAAAACACCTTCGACAGGGTTTCACAGCATGATTTCCTCCCCGCCTTCCCAGCCAGCCCGGATCATGACATTCACAGCCTGACTGTGAATCAAACCTGCAATCTTCCATATGGATCTGGCACGGCTTGAGCAGCATGTTACTGCTGCACCGCCAAGCCAGCCCTTATTTCTCGTTTTTAAAAAAGGAACATGTAACTTAATATGTCATTGAAATGTAACAGTGTGAAGAATTATCTGAAATGATCAAACTAATCCTACATAATGAAATACTAGAAAAGAAACAAACTACAAAGTCAGAAAAGTGAAGGTAAAACTATCAGTATTTACAAATGACATAGTTATCTTCTTGTAACGTAGGCAAGGAGAAAAACTCAAATATTATTGTAACTAGTGTTTAATAAACTTTGCTTTTATTAAAGTTGATACATTGAATGATATATATTGAAGTCTCTAGTTGGAAAGTACAATGAAAAAAATGAATGCTGGGAATAATGGTAACAGCAACATGATATCTAGGATAAACACATGTAAAAACACAAAGAACCATTTTTAAAAACTGTTAAACTTGGTATTAGCAGATGGTGTAGTGGTTATATCAATGGACTCCCATGTAGTAGACCATAGTCCAAGTCCCAGACCTGTCAGTTTAAAACTCACACTGGGCACTCATATGTGTGTGTGTGTACCCAAAATCCCAAGAGAAGAGTGGAGAAAGGACTGCAGCATAGCCATCCCTCCGGTTGTGGGGTGGAAGGGGGGGCGGGTGTGATTTCTCATTTTCTGTCTGTCTCTCTGGTGAGCACATGTGTCCTATAGCAAAAATCTCTCTTAAAAAACAAAAACAAAAACCATGTTAAACTTTATTGAGTCATGTAAAAGAATACTTAAATACCTGGAGTTCCTCAGTGATAGAACTGCTTATTTCAAAGGTGAAACTCATTCTCAGATTAATCCATAAACATAATGACATTTCTTTTCTTTTTTTTTTTTTTTTTTTTTTTTGAGGGGTTTTTGCTTCTGGCGCGTGTGTTTTTTTTTTGAGAGGTTTTTGCTATAGGGCGTGTGTGTTCACCAGACAGACAAAGAGCAACAGAGAGACAGAAAGTGAGAAATCACCCCCAGTGGGGATGGCCACATCGCAATCCCTTCTCCTTTGTTCTCCTCTCGGGATCTTGGGCACACACGCACACGCACCCAGTGTGAGTTTCCTATAAGCCACTGGGTCCAGGATGCAAACCGTGGTCGACTACATGGGAGTCCAGCGACATAGCCATTACGCTAACTGCTGGTCCCAAGATAATGACATTTCAATAAAAATTTTTCTTGGGTGTTTAAATTCAGATATGATTTTAAATTAATCTGGAATGGTTAGGGCCCAAGAGGATATTGTGAAAAGATATAATAATGAAAACCAATGCTTGTCATACTAGATAGTAAAACACTTGATGTAACTCCAATATTAAAAAGAGTATGAAACAATATTCTTTTTTAAAAAATAAAATAATAAAAGAACTCTGTGGAACATAAAGAAAAATCAATAGGTTCAAAAATTTTCAATAAAACACTAGCAAACCAAATCTAACATCACATCAAAAGTTTATATATCATGAACAAATGGGATGTATTCCAGGAATGCAAGAGTGGTTCAACAGATGCAAATCAGTCAATGTAATACGTCACATCAACAGAATGAAGAAAAAAGTATGATCATCTCTTTAGATGCAGAAAAATGATTTGATAAAATTCAACATCCTTCATGGTAAAAACCCTCAACAAATTATAGAAGATGTACCTCAACACAACAGAAGCATACATGACAGCTCTACAGCTAACATAATAATGAATAAGGAAAAGCTGAAAACTTTCTTTCTAAAAACTAGAACAAGACCAAGAATGCCCACCCTGACCACTTTATTCAATACAGTACTGGAAGTCCTACCAGAGCAATTAGGCAAGAGAAAGAAAGCAGTATCTTTTCAATATACCAATGCTGAACTAGATGAAAAGGAAATTTAAAAATCAGGGCCAGCAGGCGGCACAATGATTGAAGCAGTGGGATTCCCACATGGCCGACCATGGTGTGAGTCCCGGTCTTGGTGGCTTGCTTTCTCACTTTCTCGCTCTCTCGCTCTCTTTCTTTGTCTCTCTCTGGTCAAATTAAAATAATAATAATAATGAATAAAATTTAATAAACGTTTCTTTAAAAACTTTAAAGAGTCACTTTCTTAATAGCTACAGAAATTGTCTAGGAATAAATTTAACTAAGGTGGTGAAAGATCTCTATAAATGAAAACTATAAAACACTGATGAAAGAAACAGAAGGTTCAAAAGAAGGGAGTGACGTTGTATGTTTACGGATTGGAAGAATAATTCATGTTAAAATGTCCATTACTACTAAATGAAATATATAGATTCAATGCAATATCTATAAAAATACCACCGGCATTCTTTACAGAAATAGAAAAAAGTCATAAAATTGGAATGGAACCACAAAAATCTTAGAAAATCAAAGCAGTCCTGAGCGAAAAGAATGAAACTGGAGGCATAACACTACCAGATTTCAAAACATATCACAAAGCTACAGTGACAAAAGTAGCATGGTACTGACATAAAAACAAACACACTGACCAACAGAACTGGATAGAGAACTCAGAAATACATCCATGTAGACATAATTACTTGATTTTTTGATAACAGTGCCAAGCACATTGAATGGGAAAAGGTTAGTCTCGTCAACAAATGATGTTAAGAAAACTGGATATTTATTTCCAGAAAAATGAAACTAGACCCCTGTCACTCACCATTTTCAAAAATCAACTCAAAATGGATGTAAAACCTCAATCTGTGAAAATACTGGAAGAGGGCTGGCTCTGCAGCTTCATGGTTAAGGCAGCTAGATCTCACATGGCTGACCATATGTTTTGAGTCCTGGACCCAGTAGCTTAAGAAACACACAGGTGCATGTGTATATGTGTCCAAACTCTCTAAAAGAGAGAGAGACAAGGATAAGGGATTGTGGCATGACTATTCCCCATAGGGGGTGCTTTCTCCTCTCCTGTCTCTGTCTTTCTCTGGCAAGAACTTGTGCCCTCCAGCAAAATAAATAAATAATGCTAGAAGAAAACAGAGGAAATGCTTTAGGATATTGGTCTGGTTGGTCTGGAAATTTTTTTTTTTTTTAGTTAAGACCTCAAAAGTACAGGTAATATAAGTAAAGAATAAACAGACAGGATTCTACCAAACTAAAAGTCTGCATAGCAAAGGAAACAATCAGTGGAATGAAGAGGCAAAATGTAGAATGAGAGAAAATATCTGCAAATCATTCATTTGACAAAAGAGTAATATCTAGAATTCAAACAACTCAGCAGCAAAACAAAACAAAACAAAACAAAACAAAACCCAAAACCCCGAAACCCAAAAACCCAAAAAACCCCAAGCCCACAAAAAATAAAACTCAGATTAAAATATGGGAAAATGATCTGAGTTGAAAAATTTTAAAAGAAGACATACAAATATATTTTAAAATGGTCAACATTACTAATCATGCAAATCAAAGCACAATTAGGCCGAGCCATGGTGGTAACAGTAGCATGATTCTCTGCATTGTTGGAAGCCATATGAGAGATCAGGGCTTGGCTCCCAGGTGACCTGTACGTGCTGAGTATATACATACACGCCCACGATCCTGGCTGGCTGGGAAGGGCTGGGGCATAACATGGCATGAAACTTCGTTGAGGAGGGTGCCTATTCTCTCTTTTTTATAAAATGAATTGTTTAAAATCAGTAAAACCACAACAAGATACTATCTTAATAGCAGTTAGAATGGTTATCATCAATAAGACAAAATATAACAAATGGTGTGAGGATGTAGAAAAATAAATATTATGCCCTATTTGGGGAATGTAAACCAATATGGCCATTATGGACAAAAGTATGGGGTTTGCTTGAAAAGTTAAAAATAGAACTCCTTCATGCTCAGTAATCCCACTACTAGATATATAATATCACAAAAGAAAGAAAAGTAGTATCTCAAAGAGATACCTGTACTCCCATGTATTCACAATAGTCAAGATAGAAATCAATCCAAGTGTTCATCAACAGATGGACAGATGAAGACCATGTGGTACATATAACGAATGAAGTACTATTTCATCATTAAAGAGAATGTCTGTCACTGGAGGCAACTAGGCAAGTCTGGAGGACATTATATTAAATGAAATAAACCAGACAAAGAACAATACCCTACTTTCTCATTCATATGTGGAAGGTTAAAAACGAAAACCAACTAACAGAAGGAAAGAAGAGAACAGCGGTTACTAGCAGCAGGAGAAGCTAGTGGGTAAAGAGAATGGGGAGATGTTGGTTAACGAAATATAAAATTACAATAAGATACGAGGAGTAAGTCTAGTGTTCTATAGCACAGTAGGGTGACCGTAGTTAAGAATAATTTATAATTTAATAATTTATGTATTTCAAAATAGGTAGAAGAGAGGATTTTAAATGCTCCCAATACAAAATAAGGACAGATAACTGAGGTGAAAAATTATCCTGATTTATCATAATACATATATTTATATACTGAAAAACCACACTGTGCCCCATAAATATGCACTATTGTTGTGTCAATTAAAAACAACTGAGAAAACTTTAAAAAAGAAAGTTCAGAGATGTACCTAAGCATGTAATAAGATAAATAATAAAGGTTACTTCTCAACTCGGTAGGGGAAAGATCCATTTTTGATAAATGGGGCTAGAACAACTAGCTCATCATTTGGGAGAAAAATTAAGTTAAAATTTTTACTTCATGTAATATGCCAGAATAAATTCCATATGAATTAAAAATTTAAATGTTAAAAAGGGCAAATATTTAAATAATCATGGGCATGGGAAAGGACTTTATGAAGATGACTTTCAGGATGAAATTTATGAAGAAAAGATGGAGCATTTATAGAAACTTAAGACTATTTTTTTTTTGAGAGTTTTTTTTTTTTTTTTTTTTTTTTTTGTTTAGGGGGGGATATCCTTCCACA
>NW_006209101.1:378946-387542 GCF_000334495.1 Tupaia belangeri chinensis | reverse complement strand
ACTTAAGCTTTTTTTTTTTTTGAGGGTTTTTTTTTTTTTTTTTTTTTTTTTGGCTATAGGGTGAATGCACTTGCCAGAAAGAGAGAGAGACAGAGAGACAGAAAGTGAGAAATCACCTCCCAGGGCGGATGGCCACGCTGCAATCCCTTCTCCTCTATTCTCCTCTCTGGATATTGGGCACGCATGCACACACACCGGGCGTGAGTTTAAGCCATCAGGTCCAGAACTCAAACCTTGGTCAACTACGTGGGAGTCCAGCTATTATGCCAACTGCTGGTCCAGAAACTTAAGACTTTTGAAGAGCAAAAAGCTATAAGCCATATTAAAAGAGGCTAATGGAAATAAATTTGCAGCATGATAGATCACTCCTCCATCCCTAGACCCTCAGTAGTTCTTACAACTCAATAAGAAAGAAATATTTGCCTGGAAATATAGGCCCAGGACTTCACCAGAATTTATGAAACATAAAAATAGGTAATAAACCTACAAAAATATGCAAATCATTAGTAATCAGATAAAGGTAACTTGAAATGAGATGGAAACATTTACCTACAGATCAATATTTTTTTTAGTTTTTTTTTAAGAATAATATGCAATATTCACATTTTTTGAGAGGTTTTTGCTATTTAGGGCATGTGTGCTCACAATAAAGAGAGAAAGAGAGACAGAAAGCGAGAAATCACCCCCCAGGAGGGATGGTCATGCCACAATCCCTTCTCCTCTCGGGATCTTGAGCACACATGCACGCGCGCCCAGAGTGAGTTTAAGCCACCAGGTTCGGGACTTGAACTGCAGTCTACTACATGGGAATCCAGTGACATAGCCATTATGCCAACTACTGGTCCTAATATTCACCTTTTATAGGCTGATAGAAGATCACAAAAGCTTTAAAATGTTTCTAATGTTATATAACTTAACTGTGGTAGTGGTTACCTGACTGATCCATTTGTCAAAATTCATAGAAGTATAACCTAAGAAAAGGTGAATTTTCCTATATGTGAAATATGGCTCAATAAACTTGTTTTAAAAAATATCTGGAGCCAGCCATGGGGCTTAATCTCAGCCTAGTGATTAAGAGAGCTGGATCCGACATGGGCCACCACAGTTCAAATCCTAGCCCCAGTGACTTGAAAAACACACTGGGCATCTCTGACAAAATGGAGAAATGGAGGAGAAGGGACTGTTGCATGACCATGCCACAATCGGGGGTGCTTTCTCCTTCTACTTTCTCTTTCTGTGGCAAGCCCACATGCCCTGTGACTATTAAAAAATATAAAAATATTGGATAATTTGGCAATGATGAATCTACCAAGATGTTCATTAGAACACTGTTTAAAACTGTGGAAATTTGAAAGCAACCACACTGTCAGACAACAGGGAATTGCTAAATCATGGTTGTGAAAAGTCACCACAAAGGTATGCTCGGAAACTACCAGCATGATTTATAGGAGTGCATATAAAGAGAATGTGTTTGTGTAAGAAACAGGTATAAAGCAACACATCTCATTTTGGTAAATGAATAACAAATATGTGTATATAGAAAACAATATAAATTTACAGGTCACAATGTAACTAATAATTTGTCTTTTTTTTTTTTTAACATGACCTTGTCTGTGTTATTTGCATGTGGCAAAGTATCTACCATGGTAACTGAGATGAGGCCTGAGTTGTTCGGTATGCAATGCTGAACTGCGTACAGAGCACCCTGTCTAGATGCAAAAACCCAGATGACTGCGGCATCCTCTCATGAGACCACATATATAAACCCCAGCATGGAAGCTGGCACACGGTGAGGGCTCAATATTCCTAAGTCCCCTCCTTTCACTGCCATTGAAGCAGCATCTCCCCTCTGCTTACTACAAAGCAGGAGACTCAAACACATCCACAAGTCTGATGGACTGGTCCTGTCATGGCCCAGGTCTCACTTGTCCCCTGGAAGTGGCCCCAGTGCATTAGTGCTCTTGCATTCTTAATGATTCCATTTACGTCCGGAAATCATTTTCTTTTGCTCATCTGTAGGATCTACCAAGGTCTCTCTCATTTCTTGGCAATTACGCAGGCTAAGTGCAGACTTCACCCCAGGCAACAGTCTCATTAATGTGCCAGCTTGCACAATTTTCACAAGGGCATAGATAAAGATGCCTTTTGATTTTGAATTAGAGTACATACTGGTTTTTAATTATTTTCTATCTTTCCATATACTGGGGGCTCCAGGCAAACCCCTTACTGTGTGATCAAACTCTTTTTTAATAGAAAATTTTCAAGGAGGGAAATTAACCTGGGGCCAAGTTATTATAACACCAATCCATAGGTGCTCAGTAAATGCTTGTTAAGTGTCGATGCATGGCTTCGCCCATCTCTGCGGCATCCACAGAGATGTGTTAAAGGACAGCAACTGTCCTGTTTCCCTTGAAGGCCATTTCACTCACATGAAGGATTTCTGTGGGCTCTAGTTTATTTGGTTAGTTCTAATTTTATACATGAGGGTCTCTTCTATGAGAAAGAAATTTCTCCCTAAATTAACTTCATGCTAATGCTCGTCAGATACAATGTCTACATTCTGATCAGCTGCATAGACTTAGAGATTCAGTACAGATTTTAATTATCTTTTGCTTACAGGTAGTGTGGAACAGTGGTTAACAGATTTACACCTAGCTGTATGAATTCAAATCTTGGCTTTATTACTGACAAGCTATATATCATCAGAGAAGTCATTTAAACTTTCTGGACCTCAGTTTCTTCATCTGCAGAATGAAAATAATGATAGTACCCATTTCATATGGTTGTGGTGAGATTTAAGTAGTGTGAAAGTGGTTGGGTGGTATTACTAATAAATATCACGATGACCTGCATTATTAAACACATTCCGTTTTCAATATTCAGGAGCTCACTTTCCCATTTTGACTGTATGTCCCAAATGTCTCCTTAGCTAGTAAAGACCTACAGGGTGAAGATGGTTGGGTAAGACACAGCCTCACTCTAACCAGTGTTAAGGGGAGGGTTGTCTTCATGCAGCCCCATGGAGGAGGCAGGATGAGAGCATGTGGCACACCTGATACAGCTGCAGGGAGTTCTCTCGCTTTGGGGGCCCTTATCTGAGCACAGGCTCCACCCACTCAAGCCCCGGAAGTTTCATTTCCTTCCCGTCATACTCAGCTAAGGGGGGCTCTCAAGAGTCCTGAACAGGCAGCCTCAGCCCAGAAACCCTGCAGTTAGAAGTACTATGAGGATGTAGCTGGGGGAACTCGGGGTGGGGTGGGGGTGGGGGACACAGAAGTGACTGGTTGTAGCAAGTTTTCCCTTCTGCCACAGATGCCTGTCATGGACCTCAGACATCCTCATTCTCTCCTTCCCAACTGTCTGTTAAAGGCTTTGTATTACTGAGAGGAGACAGCGGTAAGGAAAGAATGTGAATTTGGGGATTGGGTTTAATGTACTTGTTAATGATTGTGAAAGTGAGGAACATTACATTATTTTTAACATCATTAGCTAGAACACTCTCCATTAGTAGCTAATAAATAGATAGAGCCTACATAGTAAGTCTGCTCTTAATTTCATTGTTGATTTAAATGCCTTAATTATAGCATCTAGTACTAAAAGAAAGAATTGTTTTTACGAAGCTACCACCTCCATAAGTCTTGGGAACAAAGGAATTCATTACCATTTCAGGGTCCAAACTTTGCCTTAATTTGCTAACTGGCTCAACTATCAGTTCACTAAACAGAAAATAAAGTAATTCTATACACAATCTATTAATTTCTTTTTTTAAAGAGAATTATTTTATTTAACTTTATTTATTATTATTGTCATTTTTATTTTCGAGTTTGATCAGAGAGAGACAGAGAGAGAGAGAGAAGTGAGAAAGCAAGCCACCAGGTCCGAGACTTGAACCATGGTCGGCCATGTGGGAGTCCAGCGCCCTTAACCACCACACCACTTGCCAGCCCCACACAATCTATTAATTTCTTAATCATAGGTGAGCTGTCGCTGCTTTAGACAGTCTAAGATCACACGGAATACTCTTTCTTAAAGTTGAAATCTTCCATTCTTATTTAAAAACAAAGTGGAGAATCCACTTACTTTTCCTGAAAAGCAATGTTGTATGTTTCTGTTACAAGAATATAGTGGAGAAAAAAAAATTAGCTCAAGGCAGAGGATTTTATTTTGCTTTTCTATAAAAAATCAATGCATTGGCTGGCCAATGCCTTGGGGAGTTGTTTTGAACAGAACAGAGGTCATTGATTAGTGGACCTAACAATGCAGGAAGAAGCACTTTCTGCTAAATCTAAAAGAAGAGTGTGTCTGACACTTGGTCATGCATTTGTTCAATTTGAATTAGAACTATTATCTTTAAGAACTTGAAAATGATCCTCAGACTAGCTCTGTTTACCATTGTAAGGGATGTACTGCCAGTCTCAAACATTTAACTAGAAGCTTATTAGAAACCTAAAGGCTATACTTAAACTTTTCCACATTAGTCAATATTCTTTTTTTTTTTTTGAGAGGTTTTTGCTATAGGGGCATGCGCTCGCCAGAAAGACAGAGACAGAGAGACAGAAAGTGAGAAATCACCCCCTGGGGGGATGGCTACACTGCAATCCCTTCTCCTGCATTCTCCTCTGGGATCTTGGGCATGCATGCACACGTGCCCAGTGTGAGTTTAAACCACCGGGTCCAGGACTCGAACTGCAGTCGACTACATGGGAGTTCAGCAACATAGCCATTACACTAACTGCTGGTCCCTCAACACATTAGTCAATATTCTGAATAGCTTGTGTGTAGAGGTATGTGTGTGTATTTATCTTCTAGCACAGTTCCAAAAAAGAATTTGAGGAGGACTATTTAGATATGCAAAAGTCAAAATAACATTTGTAAGTATGTGGAAAAAGGAAAGGTGGAAGCAATACACAATGGATTGGGGAAAGAAACTGATTTCAAATGGTATATCACGAATCCTATATACTTGCTATGGGTAGTCTTCAAATGCATCTCTAGCCAAAAGGAAACTAATCCATTACTCTATTTAATATTCAGAAGATTATAAAAATGTATCTGTGTAGGAGAAGCACAGCTTTTCTAGAAACTAAGGCCAAGAGATTTCACAAGAGGACCTTTATGAAGAGTACACTTTGTAACATGGCAAACAATGTCCTTGCTAATATTCTTAAGTAGACAAAACAATTCTCTAAGAGAAACTAAACAGTGGGAGAATGATGCCAGGTGAAAGGTCATTATGATCAGTGTGTAACAGTAACAAGGGTCTAATATCTTAGGCAGAGTGGTACAGCTTGTTGGTGGATTAACACAGAAATCCCATCCAAGGCCACCTCTCCAGTCTTGGATTCATATCTTCTCTGGAACAGTAATTTGATTTGACAAGTTTAACCAAATGCTAACAATTTGAGAACCCCACACAAGTCTGCATCTGTGGGGTTCTCACACAGACACATTCAAACTCCTACCAACAGCTGATGTTGGGCCCTACTCTGAGAATAATGTGGGGAAATCTTGAAATACCAAGAGTCTTTCTGCTGGGATGGAATAGGCTAATCCTGACCTTGTTAGTGGGCTGGGGGGTAGATCCCAACACAGGATCCTTTATCAGCTCAGAACCATATGGGTAATGTGACAGATGAACTTGTCATCTCCCACATGACCTAAAATAGATCTTAACTGTAGTAATTTGTGAGTAATCAATTGAGCTCCAAATTACTTGCTCCGCTCTCCATATTTCCTTTCTTGATTCAAATCCTACTGCCCACTTGTGTAAGTACCTGTGTCCAATCCACATCGGGCCATTATACTTTTTGCCTCTAGGCACTGACTGTATGAACTTTTCTAACTTCGTGTACTCATGCTGTTCTTTCTACCTGGATGTTCCTGCCCCTCCCTATACCTACCTGGCAAAGTAAAACTGAATTCAGCCCTTAAGGTCTGACAAAAAGGCTTCCTTTTCTGAGGAGTATTGCTCTATCCTCCAGGGCAAGATTAATTGCTTCCTCTGCAAACCTCTGTTGACATTCTTAGGTCAAAGTATTCCTGGGCTCAAAGGTGTGTGTGTCTCTCCCTTGCTGTGCTCAGAGGATGGGCCTCGACTTTACATGGTCTGTGTACAGCAGAGTGTGTGGCATGCTGTGGACATCTCCCATGCATGTGTGACGCATGAAGGCAATGTGTGGAAGTCAAGTTTAAGGGTGGGCAAGATTCACTGCTTTAAAATCAGCATGGGATGAGCAGATGATGTAATGGCTACGTCACTGGACTCCCACATAGTCAACCGCACTTTTGAGTCCTGGACCCAGTGGATTAAAACTCACACAGGGCGCACACGTGTGTGTGTGTGGGTGTGGGTGTGTATGTGTCCCAAGTCCTGAGAGGTGACTGGAGGAGAAGGGATTGCAGCATGGCCATCCCCCCTAGGGGGTAATTTCTCACTTTCTGTCTCTCTGCCTCGCTCTCTCTCTGGTGAGCACGCGTGCCCTATAGCAAAAAATCTCTCTCTCTTAAAAAAAAAAAAAAGTAAAATCACTATGAATTACAGAAATTGCATTTGAAAGGGATTAAAGTGGAAAGATATTTTGCCTTGCCAAGGGCAGTACTTGACTCTTCTTTGTGCCTGGCATTACGCCTGAACTATATTCAGTACTTAACAAGTGTGTGTTGACTTGGTATCCTGTCTGATATGGTGAATAGGGTATTGTGACTATAGCAGGATGGAGCAGGAAGCTGAGAAAGTCTAGTTTGGCAGGTTACAATACAGACAGTTCCAGGTATAGACAAGCATGAGGGCTACCACACAAAGGGTAGAAAGAGAAGAGTGATGGGGAATGATGGTTTCCAGAGAGGGGGGGATAACTCCACCCCCACCCCATGAAGAATGGTCACGCCACAATCACTTGTCCTCTCTCTTGCTCTTTTTCACACACACACACACACACACACACACACACAAGCCCCTGGCATGTTTTTTAAGTCACTGGGTCCAGGACTCAGACTGCACAGTCGGCCATGTGGGATCCAGCTGTCTTAACCATTATACCACTGGCTGGTCCAAGCAAAGATTCTCAAAAACTTCCTAAGTCAGGGCTCTGCATGGACTGGACCTGAGGCTGAGCCTACAGGTTGGAAGCTTGGGTCCACCTTCAATAGGGATGAGATTTCCAGGTGTTGAAAACAAGGCAGATTCTGATTTAAAAAGGCAAGAAAACTTCCACAGTCATCCTAGACTAAAACACCACAATGATGGCTCTAGACTTTTCACCTACAAAACGCTTCTTAACAGTGACATCTAGGGGCAAGTGCAGTTTAAAGACACTCCTTAAACTGCCTGCTTTGCATGGATAGATTTATAAATATGTTATTTGTCTCCCCTGGTGACTTTGGATTTATGTGATACACATTTTCTTGGTGCCTACTATTGTGCATAGACCATCTTTTAAAATGTCTGTTTATAAGAGAACCATGGGCCAAGGCAGCTAGCTCCCACATGGTCAAATGTGTGGTTCAAGTCCCAGACACCTTGTGGCTTGGAAAACACACTGGGTGTGCTTTCTCTCTCCAAATCCAGATGGGATGGAGAAATGGAGAAGGGACTGTGGCATGACCATCTCCCATGGATAGTGTTTTCTCATTTTCTCCCGCTTTCTGTCTTGTGCATGTTCCCTCTAGCAAATTAAAAAGAGAAAGAGAGAGAACAAGTCATTTGTGCTCCTTGGAAACTGCTCCTATCAAATGTATTATAGGGAACTTCAAAAAGTTTATAGAAAATGCTACTAAAGTACATTTTTGGTGCAGAGCAAATGGAAATCCATGCATAGTTTTTTCTAACCTGCTGGAGGTGTGTGTGCTCATGAACGCAAGATAGACACAGCACTACTTAATGGTGTGTGGTCATGCCACAATCCTGTTTCCTCCATTTTTTCTCCTGTTGGGGTTTTGAGCACACAAACATGTGCCTGGAGTGTTCTTTAAGCCTCTGGGTCTGGGAATCAAACTGCAGTCAGTCATGTGGGATCCAGCTCCAGGTGCCCTGGGCTCAACCATTGCACTACAGGGCCCATGCATATTTTTCTTTTAAATAATATGCATTTTCATAAATTTTTGAAGGCCCCTCATATTATGTGTATATACTCTGGGGCCCATTCTCTTGGCATAGGTTACTGCTCTGATTGCAGAAAATATGTATAGTACTTATGCCAGTCAGGAAATCTCCCCCCAAAAAGTAAATAGGCACCATATGAACCCTACATTTGCATCACTTAAAAAAATTAAATTTTCTAAGTGGGTTTAGTTCCTCATCTAAGCTATGGATTTTTAACCTGCATCTTGAAGTCTTGTTAACATTAATGTTATGGTGGCTTGCCAATCTGTGCCTGAATTTCTGTTTCATAAATTCATCGACCACAATGTAGAAGAAGATCCCCCAGAGGTTATTTGGTCTGATCCAACTCTTTGCCTATGCAGGAATCACCTCTCGGCCATTTGCTCCTTCATTCAGCAAACGCCCACTCAGTGCTTGTACGCTATGATGGAGGCAATGGAGGAAATGTACTCTTGGCTGTGGCCAAGAATCACAGGAAGAGATCTGTTTGAGAAG
>NW_006209101.1:369486-378915 GCF_000334495.1 Tupaia belangeri chinensis | reverse complement strand
ATGCCGTTAAGGCTGTGATTGAAAGGGCAGTGAAGGGTGTTCTGAGGAGAGGACAGCCAGCATGGTGGGAAGTGTGGAAGGAAGCTCTGGAGGGAGCCACAGGGTGAGCTCAAGGGAGGAGGGGCCTCACTGCAAGCTTAGACATTTCGATTTATTCAAAGGGATGAACTACCATCGCATGGGCATAAATAAGCCTTACTTAGTTAGAAGTAAGGGACTAACATTATATCTATTTCTTAAGTTCAGCTTTTAAGCAAATTCTGATTAATTTACAACCTCACAAAATACAACATACTTAAATAAAATACTTAATAGAATGAAGGAAAAAACACAAAGATGTTAGCAATGCTATTATTGGAAAGCAGGATAAAGGTTTGTGATATCTTCTGATATTTTTAATATTATACCGTCTTTTGCTTTCAGTGAGAAGAATTTACTACGTTTAAAATTTAAAAAACCTGCATTTTCTGGGAATAGCAGTTGGCGTAATGGCTATGTCGCTGGATTCCCATGTTGTCGACTGTGGTTCAAGTCCCAGACCCGGGGATTTAAACTCATGTTGGGGGCATGTGCATGTGTGCCCAAGATGCCAAGAGAATGGAAGAGAAGGGATTATGGCATGGCCATCACCCCTGGGGGGTGATTTCCCGTTTTCTGTCTCTCTGTCTCTCTCTTTCTGGAGAGCACACATGCCCAATAGCCAAAACCTCTCAAAAAAAAAAAAAAAAAAAAAAAACACCCCCACACAAAAAAAAAACCCCCAAATTTTCAAAAAAAAAAAAAAAAAAAAACCACCCACACACAAAAAAAAAACCCCTACATTTTCATATAAAAATAAATGGGAGCCAAATTTCATTTGCCAATGATATAAACGTACATTTGTGCATTATATATGTTCTATAACTGTTCACCACACTTTAAAATAAAGTGGTCTAAAATAAAAACCAGTGGGTAAAAACACTTTTTAAAAAAATCTTTTCAGCCGGAGATTTTTCTAAGGAGAATTATTTATCAAAATTGTCATCATTTAGACTAGCAGATGGCATGGAGGTTAAGATGGTTGGGTCCCACATGGCTGAGTCTGCTGTTCAGGTCCTGGACCTGTTGCTTTGAAAATCATGTTGGCCATGTGTGCATGCATGCCCCGGATCCTGAGAGCAACATAGAGGAGAATGGACTGTGGTATGACCATCCCCACTGGGGTTGATTTCTCACTTTCCCTTTTACTCTCTCTCTCTCTCACTAGCCAGCACACATGTACTACAGCAAAAAACTGAAAAAAAAAAAAAGTCATCATTGAAACATACCAACTTAGCACCCTGTGTACTCCAATGGCTGGCAGATATTCTTGGGTTCAGATTTTTGGTTTAGCATTTTTTGGTTTAATTATAGCTTGTTACTGAACTCTTCTCCACCTTAGAAGTAATTTATGGGTACGGGTCTTAGGCTAAATTAGCCATCTTGAAGGGGGGGGGCGATAGAGCTTTTTCCTTCCTTCAGGTCCCCGTACTTCCATCCTCAGGCTCATTTAATCCCTAACAAAAAATAGGTCAACTTTTCTCCTCCCTTCCTAACAGGTTATTCAAATATGCAGCATGTATTAATTAACCTTATCAATTCAAAATTAGCGCTTCATTGGAAATGAGGACACCTTAAATTCAAAATGCAAATGTATACAACACTTCCCAATTTGCCTAAAAATGGCCACTTTATTATATAAGATTCTGACACACTGTTTAGGAAGTTTAAAGATGTGGTCCCTGATCTTGAAGGACTTCAATTTGAAATGGGAACATAAAAATAAGAAAAAAAAAAATTCTGGGAAGGCTTAGCAACATGTGAAAAATAAGTAAGCACAAGGTTAGAGTCAAATGATGAACAGACTTGTAAAACCCACCTTTGTCAAGCTGGAAACCTTGGAAATTCTGCCTATCTGTGAGTAGGTTTCAAGAAGTTTATGGAAAATGGAATTAAACCATGAGTTCATTTTGGTACAAAATTTTTTTGAAATCCATGCACAGTTTTTTTTAATGATATGCATTTCCAAGGACTTTTTGAAGATTCTCTATAGCTCAGCTTTTTTCCTATGTGGGTAAGGAGAATGGAGGAGAGTGAGGAGAAGGCGAGCAGGGAGGGTGTCTGGGACAGGAAGTGGAACAGGTAGAGGAGGAACTCCACTCACTCTTGCCTGGAACATGCTCCTTTGTCATTTTTTATATATCACCTGAGATCTAATTTTGAAATGGTTTTTAACTGAAGAGTTTTCCAACTTTGAAAAACCCCTGTGATGTGTCTTATATGGTACTGTTATTTATCAAGTCTCTGCTGTGGAAACTAGGCTAAGAGCACTCTGCATATTTTATTTAAATACTGCCAATTAAAACCTCATAAGATATGTCTTATTAATCCCACTTCACAGAGGAAGAAACTGAGGTTCAAAAAGGGTAAGTGCTTGCCATCATCTACATGGTTATCAAATTGCAAAGCTAAGTTTCAAACCCAAGTTTGCTCCAAAATCCATCCTTTCAGCCACAATGCTATGTTGTATTACATATCTTGGGCCCACTGTGCACAAAATGAATGCCATTACTCCAAAACATAGATTTGTACAAGTACAACAAAATTCACGAGGGTAGGCCTAATCACAGCGGTACAACAGTAATGCTAGTGCCTTGCAGTGTTGAAAACCATATGGCAATGGTGGTTCAGATTCCCAGGTCCACCTGCAAAACACCTAGGTGTGTGCGTGGGCACCCAGGATCCCAGGAGCTGGATAGCAGAATGAGATGCTACTGAGGATGCTTTCTCTCTGCCTACCTACACTCTTGATCTCTCATATGCACGCATGTGTTTTCTATCACAAATGAAAAAGAAAGGAAAATAATTCACCAAGTTGTATTTTAGGTGGTGCTTTAGTGAAAGAGGCTTGAATGGCTTTAGAAATGAGTCTTGGCCACAAAGCATGAAGACACGCTCCCAGTTGGAGAGGACAGGCTGCACAAAGACTTGCTGCAAACATTTGTTGCTTTGGGAGGAAGCTGCCTCTAGGGGGCGGCAAACTCTCCTTTGCCCTCCCCTTATGAAGAGTCTTTTCCTTAAAGAATATTTTGAAACTTAGCAACAACAAAACAAAGAAAGCTAAGGGGAAGAACTGCTGGGATTTTTACGGGGTGACATGAACACTACAAAGGTCTATAGGAATGTTGTCAGCAACAGGATAGGTGGACAGTTGGTCTAAGGAAAATCACAAAGGGGAAGAGTCTGTGTGTACAAAAGAAGGAGGGCCTGTCAAGGAGGCCGCATTCCTTGCATTTGTCTTATTCTTTCTCTTTTCTTTCCTTTTCCCCCCTTCCCTTCATTACAGGGCAAGTACCCTTGCTGTAGAAAGACAGACATAGAGAGAGGGAAAGTGAGAAATCACTTATTGACCATGACACAATCCCTTCTTCTCCATTCTCATCTCAGAATTTTGGGTACATACACACTGGAGTTGCTGGCTTTGGGATTTAAACCACACAGCTGGCCATGTGGGATCCAGCCACCTTAACCACCATGCCACCACCTGGCCCTGTCTTATCTTTTTAATCACAGTTTATTGGTGTTGGGTTTGCTTGAAGTTAGCAGATAAAGTCCATTTGCAGGAGAAGAGAGCTGGGAGTTTTTCCTTCTTTGAATGGTAAAATTCTTCCAGGAAGTTGTCAAAATATGTGGTTTTTATCTTTAAAGAAAAACAGGACTGAAATGTGTCAAGTCCCTGGAAATAGTCTGAAACCCAATTGACTTTATGCAGAAAAACATGCACTAAAAATCCTTTGACCACATGGCCACAAAAATCAGTTTCTGAGACAGCACCACTGGAACTGTGGGAAGGTAAGTCTTGTAATCACTGAGTTGAAAATCGGCCAGGAGGACAAACAAGACCAGACAGGTTTCAAAACAAATACATCCTAGTTCCTGTTCCATGGAACTTCAAGGCCCGTGTCATCTCCCAAGGGTAACAATGGACTCAAGAAGAGACTCAGGAAACAACTTGTTCCTGAGATGTACAGTGCCAATCAAATCATGTTTAAGGTACATGCTTATAAGAGAGGTGGATATTTAAAGAGAACTCAAGGCAAATGTACATGTGAAATAATGACTGTTTTGTGAATCTATCATTCTAAAACAGGTATATTACAACAGTAGTTACAACTGTTCTGAATTGTATGCATTAACATTTATTAAATTGGCAAGTATAAACTGTTCTTGTGGGTTATGTGAAATATATGATAGTCAAAACTGGATATAGACAGCAAGGAATGAAAAAGTAAGTACATGTTAAGGGATAGACTCACATCGAGCCTGTGTATGGGTAAGTAGGAGAAACAAGAGCTCTTTATAGAACCTGTGGTCAACATCTCCAGTGAAAGATGGATGATCCTTTAGAAAGATAAGATCCTACACTGTGGTATAACAAGGATTCTCTGTGCTAGTAATACGATAAATACTAACAAGTTGCAGAAATCAAGAGAAATGTACAGGCATTTGAGAGTCCTGGAAAATATATGCAAAAGTTGAGCCTTTTAGCCTCAACAAATTTAATGGCTAAACTGTTCACCCAGTGCCGTTCCTTAAAGCCTGTCTTCAGTACCAGTTTCCTTCTGCTGGTCTGTATTCACCAGTCCCCCTGCTTATAGAATACTTTTACTTGTTGCTTGATTGTGGGTGAGAAAGTTACTGAGAAATGTCATTCTGCACTTGGGGAAGGAACAGAGGAGGCAAGGGGAGGGAGGGTTGGTCATGCCAGAGGGGTGGAGGTGGAAGCTAGGCAAGTCTCCAAGTGGAGCAGAGGTGAGGGCTGCTGTGTGTTGTAGGCATCATCTGCTTGGCTGAGAAAATGAAAAGGAAAAAGGAGGGGACTTACCTGAAATTTCTGGAAGTATGGGCTTGTCTTCTTTCCAGAAGTTCCCATCACAAACAGGAAGTCTGGGGTTAGCACGAATGGCACTCTCTCTTTATTAATGCCCAGGAAACTTTTGTAATTCCCAAGAATGTGCCCAAAATCAATATGGAATAGGTTTCCTTAAGAAAAGAAAATGTCTGACATCATTACACTGGCCTAAGTGCTTGTAAGAACCCTTCATTCCTTGAAATATTCTAAAAAGTTTTCTGAAAATAAGCTGTCCTGGATGAGAGAGCTTTCTTTTTACTGTTCTGTTAGCTTGTATTTCTTTTCATCTTAGCAGGTGTGTGAGAGGAGGAGCCACAATGCACTCTTTGAACCACATGTTTTTTATATCCTTCCAGTGTCCTTTAGATAACAAGAAAATACCATGAAAAATTCTCATCTAACAATTATTCTTAGAAACGTAAATCAGAATCCTCTGCCAATATACGATCACTACACCTATGACTCTCTTTTGACTCTCCTTTACGTAACTCAGGACAGACTGGTGTTTCTCTCTCCTTGGGGTAACGGCATTCACCTTTCACTTTTAAGTAATGCAATAGAAATAAACCATTTTAGGTCTCAGTTGGGTCAATTTTTGCCTCAACCACCATCGACCACCACAATCACCACCATTTCTTCTCACCATTAGCTTTTAAGCTTGTCTACAGTCCATAAATGCACTGTGTACACTATATCTTTTGATTCCCACAGGAATAAGTAATTTGCTCCAATATGGTGCATTTTCCCAATTTTCCATGGAGAAAATCTCATGGTGTGGTAGCATTACTGACTGCCTTTAGAGTGGACAGAGAATCAGTGAGGACGGGTGAGTTAGGAAGGGATAATGTTTCAGATTTAAGCATATCAATTAGTTCTTTTTGTTGCTTCTCTGTAAGACTTGACAATATTAATCACTCCTACCTTCACCAGCTTCTAGAATGTGAGCCTATCCTAGTTTTAAAGCTACCTATCCCTTTTCCTTCTTAGTTCTCATTTCCTGCTTCTTTTTCCATTATTTACTCCTGAGTCCTCAAGATAGGTAAGTCTCACTGGAACAATGTTAGTGACCCTATACAATAATGACTTCTAAATATGTGCTCCAGCCTTAAATTCAATTTAGAAAGTACTCTGTTCTGGAGTGGTGCTGGTGAGAGTTGGGGAGTTAGTTTACAGGTATGGAGCTTCGGCTGGGGAAGATGAATAAGGACAGTGGTGATTGTTGGGCAACAATGTGAACAGAACAAATGCCTCTGAGTTGTACACTTAAAAATGGTTACAATGCTAAAACTTTTTTTGGAGAGGTTTTTGCTATAGGGTTATAGCAGAGACAGAGAGAGACAGAGAGATAGAAAGCAAGAAATCTCCCCCCAGAGAAGATGGCCATGCCACAGTCCCTTCTCCTCCATTTTTCTCTCAGGATCTTGGGGACACACACACACACACACACACACACACGCCTGGCATAAATTTAAGCCACTGGGTCCGAGACTCAAACCATAGTCAACTACATGGGAGTCCAGTGACATAGCCAATACATCAACTGCTGGTTCCACAATGCTAAATCTTATGTCATGCATATTCCACCACAGTAAAAAGTGATTCTGCAATAAATAAACTCACCTGTCTCTGTGATCATAATATTGTCGTTGTGTCTGTCACCTATTCCAAGAACAAAGGTTGCCACACAGTAGCCTGCACAGGAATAAACAAATCTCTCCACTGCTGCCTGAAACTAATTAAAATGCATATGAATATTAGTTGTCTTCTAACTACAGAGAGCAGTATGAATCTATTACAAATGACTTCTAAAAAGACACTGGGAACCACTTTAAAAGACTGATTTCATTAGTGTTATATCATTTACGTACCAACTTTCTCATTGCTCTGCTTATATTTTAGGTGGCGGTTCAATGAATCACAATAGCACAGACAGAAAACAAGAGTCAAAGGGCAACTATAATTTAATCAAAGGGCTCGGTTCCTCTTCACGCATCACTTGCCAACAACTATATGGGGCCCGTAGTAATTTCTCATTCACTGGTGAATATATGTTTTGCTTGTGACCACTTAAGAGTATGCATGGGTTCACAAATCCACATGTATAACAGATTAATAAGTGGTACTAATTACACTTCCTCCCCCAAAAGCTGCTAACCATGCAAATGAGAAATGCTAATCCTGTGCAGCAGAACTTTGAGATGACAGCCGAACAGCCTAACCACACAGCTTGCGAAGGATTCAGCATATGCACTTCAGACGATTGGTGGAACTGGCACTTTCACCATCCATAATTTACCATTTAGATCAGAGTGCAGTGGTAAATGAAAAATTACTTGATTGGGTATGTGGTATTTCCCAGGTAGGAAAGGACTTATACAAATCTTTCTGCTGGACAACAAAGACAGCTATAAAAAGTGTAAACAGATTATTTCATAGAAGAAAATTTTATGCAAACCATGCCTGATAATCAAATGGAAGCAAATGCTCAGGGAGTCCTGAACTGTGTACCTCTGTTGTACACTGATAGGCTGTGTCACTGTGGGAGTGCTCCTAAAACCCCAGAACCTCAGAGGTAAAGGAGTTCCCAAATGTGTCAGGAGGCAGGATACTGGTAGGTCCTTCGAAAACCTGAAACTACTATTGCTTTATAAATGCCAACGTGTAAGGAGCCCTGAGAGTGAAGAAAAGCGAACTCACCTTTTCTTCGATAGGGCATTTTTCTTTTAGCCAGTGATTCAGGACTTCATCTTTAAACGCACCAGTGTTGCCTACCGTACTTTGCTGAATTTTGGCAATTGTCGTGGCATCTTTCACGATCTCGATCATTCCTAGGTGAAGATGCACAGAGTTTGATGGAGGTTTGGGCCCAGTGCCTGACCCAGAGGAGGAATGGCTATGTCTTTGTTGAATGGAAGACAGAAGGATTTTTTTTTTGTTTTATTTTGTTTTGACCAGTGGGCTGTCACCTAGATCTGTGCTGGATGGTTTCTCAGGGTGAAGAAAAGAAAAGGAGGAGGATATAGAAGTTGTATGGGATATGCTTTCAATATCTCTGAATGAAAAGAGGACAGGATTGGTTTTGAATAATAATAAATATGAGCATTTATGTGTTGAGCAAATCCTTCCTCACTTGGCAATCTGGGCCTTTTCTCTTCCTAAACTACAGAGTCAAATTTATGTGGTTTTATATAGTTCTCCAATCAGACATTCGAATAAAACTATGTTTGATTGAAACTAAAATGTTAAATGTCTATAAAAGTACCTAACAGTAATCGTTTTGATAATATGAATTCTGGAATATTAAAATAAGTGACAGATCTTTCCATCTATTTTTAAATGTTTTTTTTTTGTGAAAGAAAAAGTTTAATGTGTAATGAAATGAGTTAAAATTTAGAGGTAGAGAAGTAAAGAGGAGGAAATAAGTTCTTACTAAAATCATTTCCATGTATAGTCACAGTATTTTGAATCAAGCATTCATGTACTTTCAACATATCCATATTAAACCGAGAGTCACATTCACCAGTCTGGGAACATTTTCTTCCTTCTTATAGGGATTATGATTGTAATTTTTCAATTATTAAATGCCTACACTGAAGGAATTATATTTTAAACTGGCTGAGTGGTACATTCATCTCTTGAGGTTACTACATACCAATCTTGTCACCAGTTGAAATGCAACCATATGGCAAGAGGCACAGATCCAAAGATTCAGTCTCCCAAATGGACTCCATAATTCGTAGAATCTGGGCATCAAAACACAGAAACACAGAAATGCATCCAGTATAAGTATGCACTTATTTTATTTTTCTCCCTTGAAAAGTAGCAATCTTATTCGGTAACACAAAATATACAAGTAAATGTAAAATATTAATACTGTAATTTAATTGATCAACCTGGTACTCCAGTTTCCCTCCTTTTCATGCCTGTTAATTTTCCTGAAATGTACATTGGGGAAATGTACATCTGTATATTTTACTATATTTTACTATAATACAATAACTTGAAAATTCTTGCATGCATTTGCCACTCTAACATCCAGAAGGCACTCTAAGGTTACAACAAAGAATCACTAACAACAATGATCATGATAGCAGTTAACATTTACTGGGTGCTGTTTTATTTACCCAATATTGTGGATATAATTATTATTCCCATTCTTCAGGGAAAGGAGCAAAAGCTAACAGAGCTTAAAGAGGTTGCCCTTAAATGCTCAATTAAGTGTCTCAATGATAAAGCAATATTCATAAAGGGTAGGTGCACACTTTCCCTCAAAACTAGAAAAACAACAGAGTAATTTTTGTGATTTTTGAAGTGCCCATCTTCAAACATTTCAAAAGATGCTACAGATTTCTTAGTAACTTAATAAACCTGTGAAAGGTTTGAAAGATTCCTTTTTCTTTTCTTTTTAAAAAGACTTCCTAGACAACACACATACTATTCTTTTTTTTTTTTTTTTTTTTTTAAGGTTTTTCTTTTCCTGTAGGGGGCGGACCATCCCA
>NW_006209101.1:355115-369310 GCF_000334495.1 Tupaia belangeri chinensis | reverse complement strand
ACACACATACTATTCTTGAAAAGAAAGCAAAGTGGGGGTATTACTGTTTCTATATTAGATAAAAGTAAAAACAGGAACTTAGAATTGAAAACATGATCAGTTTTTAAATTGGCTACCTTGAAATTAATGTGGTTTGTCTCTTTTAAATAAACCATATTAAGTATGAGAAATGATTACCTCTATTACATTGAACATCTAAAATCTGGAGAATATTACCTTAAAGGTTTGTGAAACTAAAATTTATCCATAAATGTTAGAAAATATAAAATTCTTTTGATACATTCACTGTTCACCTTCTGCCCTAATATATTCACTCTTGTCACTTACCTGCATAGCTTCTCCAATTACCTACCTGTTTCTCTTCTCTTTCTTTCTGATCAAATTATTCACTTGAATACATGCATCAGAGAAGATTAATCTAAAGAGAATGCCTCTGGGTGTGTAAATGTGAACAGGCATAAATAGAGAGCTGGGGTAAAATACAGCTACATTCTGTCACCAAGCTTGGAATGGGGTGTAGACAAAAGAGCTTTAGGTCAGGAAGTATTGGGTTGTTGGAAAAGTCATGACACATTTTCACATAGAAAAATACAGAAAATATAGCATGACTTTTCAGATGACCCAATATATTTGGCTACTTGGGAATGTTAGATATGCATAGTCAAAGGAATGAACAGAACTGTGGCGCTCACTAGATGGCACACTGAATGGTCCACAGTCATATTGTTCAACTGAAAACTCTATTTTGTAGTCTTTGACCACTGTTTATCACATAAGAGAAGAAAATGGGAAGGCATGTGTTCGATCTAATAACAGATTTTGTTTTTCAGACAACTGGAAAAAACATTGCTTCACATTAGCCTACCTGTAAAATAAGCATGTCTTGGCGCAGATCATCACCATGTTTAAAGATAATTCCAATCGTTTCGTTTGATAGCGCTGTAGGATCGGCACATCTAAACTCAAGCCACAGGGGCTTTTTCTTGGAGGCCATCACTTTACATTTTTCAATCTGTAAGGAAGCAGTCATGTGTTTCCTACATGCAATAAACACACATTGTGGAGACACAAATTCTTTTGCGAAGCATCCATATAAACAACTAGGATGAAGCAGTAGTTGGAAAATGATTTTCACCATTTGGGTAAAAATACAAGAAGGTACTCTCATTTGATCTAGGAATGCTATATGAGAGCAAGTTCACAACACTGACACCGGTGGTTCTCACAGAAGCCTGTCTATGGTGGTGCCTGGAAGGTATAACAGATCCCACCCTACCCAGGCCCCATTCCCATAGGACTCTGGGTTCCCACATCCTCTTTAATACAGAGCAATTTTGCTATTTTTTTTTATATATATTTCTTTCCCTAAGATTTAATTTTTTTAAAAGAGAGTTCTAATGCTACTACACTCTCTCAAAAACTATCATTACAGAATCAAAGGCAAGAGACCAAATCTAAAAAGATGAAATTTAATAGAAATAAATGGAAAATCTCACACTTAAGGACAACCCCCCCCATCTGTACTCCCAAATATATCCAAGGGGGAAATGTGGTTTAATAGCCACCTGCTTAAAAATGAAAAACTTACAGACAACCCCCCCACACCTGTACTCCTAAATATATCCAAGGGAGAAACGTGGTTTAATAGCGACCTGCTTAAAAATGAAAAACTTAGGTGTTTTAGCCAAATATGAATCCACCATGGATTGAAAATCTAATGTGGTCTTTCAAAAGGGCAAACACAATTTGAAACTGTATTAATAACCACAATTCCTATCAATCTCTAAATGAAACAGTAGACAGTGTGCACATTAGCAAGGACTAAGTTGCTGATAATTGTATATAAAATTAAACATGCAAGGGAAGAACTTTCCCTTCTTTCCATGAGATGTAGCTACTATATGAGTTTGCCTCTTGCTATGTTTATGTGTAGAAAACAAAATGAAATATATGAAACAACTCTTTTCAGACATTAGACAATAGGTAGTGTTGGTCTGTGACCTCTGAGAGAAAGAGAATAAATGAGGTGAGCTCAATAATTGCCACAGTTTACTGCCGGAGGGCTATTTCTAGGTAACAGACCAGAGAAACTGGGTCCAGACAAAGCCCACAGTCCAGCTGGCTAAAACACTGTGACAAGAAGTCTCTGAAGGAGAGAAGAGAAAGGAGACAAGAAAACATAGTGGGTGAAAAATTTCTAAATTTGATAAACTATAAACTCACAAATCCAAGAAGCTCAATAAACTTTAGCAAACTAAACATAAAGAAAATCATACCCAAGGCACATAATTAAATTGTTGAAAGCCATTGCTAAAATAAAATCTTAAAAGCAGCCTGGGGAGTAAAAGATATATTACAAAGATAGAATCAAAGATAAGGATTTCAGAGGCTTATCAGAAAAAAAAAAAAAAAAAGAAAGCCAGAAGAAAATTTTTCTGAAAAGAAAAAACAAAAAAAAATGCAACAAAAACTAAGAGAATTTATTGCCAGCAGAGCTACAGTATTAGAAATGTTAAAGGCTGAGGGACCAGCAGATGACATAATCATTACATCACTGGACTCCCAGTAGGCTGCAGTTCGAGTCCCTGACTGGGCAGCTTAAACTTACGCCAGACACATGTGCATGCATGCCCGAATCATACCCAAGGCACATAATTAAATTGTTGAAAGCCATTGCTAAAATAAAATCTTAAAAGCAGCCTGGGGAGTAAAAGATATATTACAAAGATAGAATCAAAGATAAGGATTTCAGAGGCTTATCAGAAAAAAAAAAAAAAAAAAGTAAGCCAGAAGAAAATGTTACTGAAAGGAAAAAACAGAACAAAATGAAACAAAACAAAAAACAAAACAAAAATGGCCACACTAGAATTCTACATCTGAGGAAAATATTTTTCAAAAGTTAAGGCAGAATAAAGAGTTTTTCAGATAAACAAAAACTAAGAGAATTTATTGCCAGCAGAGCTACAGTATTAGAAATGTTAAAGGCTGAGGGACCAGCAGATGACATAATCATTACATCACTGGACTCCCAGTAGGCTGCAGTTCGAGTCCCTGACTGGGCAGCTTAAACTTACGCCAGACACATGTGCATGCATGCCCGAGATCCCAAGAGGAGAATAAAAGAGAAGGGATTGTAGTGTGGCCATCCCTCCAGGAAAATAATTTCTTGCTTTCTGTCTCTCTGCCTCTGTCTTTCTTGCGAGTGCACATGCCCCATAGCTAAAACCTCTCTTAAAAAAAAGAAAGAAGGAAAGAAAGAGAGAAAGAAAGAAAGAAATGTTAAAGGTTGAAGGAAATCGGTGCCAGATGGAAATGGGGACCTGTACAAAGCAATGAAAAGTACCCCACATGTAAATAGAAGGGTAAATATTAAAAATTGCTTACTTTATTAAGACTGTTAATCATATTTCCAACAGTTTAAAGCAAAAATAGTAACAACGTATGGTGAGGTTTATAACATATGTAGTTCTTAAAAGCATGACAAAAATATACAAATGATGAGGGTTTTAAACCCTTTCACATACTTGAAGGGGTTTGTTACTTAAAGCAATCAATAGCGTGTGGTACTGATGTAAGAACAGATGGTTACATAATACAATAGAATACAGAATCTAGTTATGGATCTACACACACATGGTCAGTTAATAGCTGACAGAGGTACCAAGGTAGGTATTAGGAGAAGGAGTTTTTTCAAAAAATAGTGCTGGAAAAGTTAGACATTCACATTAAAAAAAAATGAACTATGTTACCTTACACTGTACAGAAAAATTAACTCAAAATAGATTATAGACTTAAATGTAGGAGTTAAAATCGTAATAATTCGGGGGGGAGGGAGTATTTGTCATATTGAGTCAAGCCAAGATTTCTTACTCGTGGTACTGCTGATATTTAGGGCTGGATAATTTTTTTTTTTTTTTTTTTTTTTGCTGTGGGAGGGGTATCCTGTGTAGTGTGAGATATTTAGCAATATCCCTGAACTCTACCCACTAGATTCCAGTAGCATTCACCAAGTTGTAATAAAAAAAATGTCTTCAGACATTGTCAAGTAACTCCTGGGGAGCTGAGGGATCACCCCAGGGTAAGGACCACTGGATTAGGCAAAGATTTCTTAGGTGAGATAATAATAAAACAAACCATAAAGAAAGTGGTAAATTGAACTTAATCAAAATTAAAACTCTCAGACAAGCAGATATCACCAGATGGCATAATGAGTTACATTGCTGGACTCCCACATAGTCAACTGTGGTTCAAATCCTAGACTAGGCAGCTTGGAACTCATGCTTGGCAATTGCTGGACTCCCACGTAGTCAACTGCATTTCGAATTCTGGACCAGGCAGCTTAAAACTCATGCTTGGCATGTGTGCTTGCATGCCCAGGATCCCAGGAGGAGAATGGAGGAGAAGGGACTGCGGCGTGGCCACCACCACCACCCCCCCCCAGAGGTGATTTCTTGCTTTCTGTCTCTCTGTCTCTCTCTATCTTTCTGGTAAGCACACCCGCCCTATAGCAAAAACCTCTCAAAAAAAAAAAATAGGTGAAAGATTTGAATAGATACTTTTCAAAAGAAGATACGCTAATGGAAAATAAGCACATGATAAGATGCTCAGTATAATTATGGAAATGTGAATGAACACAACAGTGAGGTATCACTTCACATCCTTTTGAACAGATACAATTGAAAAGACTAATAGTAATAAGTACTGATTAATACGAGCAACAACTGAAACTGTATACATTGGCTGTGAAGATTTAAATAAAAAAGGCACTTTGGAAAAGTAGTTTGTCAGTATCTTATAAAATTAAGCACATGCTTTTCATGTGACCAACTATCCCATACTAATGTTTACTTAAAAAAGAATGGAAAACAAGTTATAATATTTTCATATAAAGGAATATTAGTTATAAGAATGGACGAATTACTGATACATGTTATATTACAATATGCATGACTCTTAAAAGCATTATGTGACCAGCCTGTATCTCAGTGGTTAAGGTGGTAGATCCCACATGGCCCACCAAGGCTTGAACCTTGGTCCCAGTGATTTGAAAAATATACTGGGTGTGTGTGCTTGTGTGCCTGAAATCCTGACATGACGGAGAAATGAAAAGGAGGGACTGTGGCATGACCATGCCCCACCTAGGGGAAGGTGCTTTCTTTCTCTGTATTTCTGTTTGTCTCTGGTGAACGCATTTGTCCTCTGGCAATAGAAACAAATGCAAGCAAAAAAGTATTATGCAAAATAAAAAAAATCCACATATAAAACCATATATTGTATGATTCACTTAATAAAATTTGAAAAAAGGCAATATAAAAAAAAACAGAGGGAAGGCTGATCTAGTGCTTGGGTAGGGACAGGAGGAGAAAAACAACTAACAGTAAAAGGATATGAAAAACTTTTAATTTGATATTTCTATGGAAATGCTTATGTCTCAATTGTGGTGCTGGTTGTTATACAATCGTACACATTTGTTGAAATTCATTGAATTGTACCTTTAAAATGTACGATTTCTTTTTTGGTGTGTAAAGAATATTTTAATTAGCTGATTTAAAACAAGAGACTTTCAGTAGCTAGTGGTTAGAGAAGGACTAGTCCATCCAGGGATTCCCAGCTTCTCTGTCACTGTCTAGACACTAGATTGAGAGTCCTGGGCCCTGGAATGCATGTTAGACATCTGCAAGACATGAAGACCACATGGAGAGGTCCCAGGGATACCTACCACCAGTGCTCCTGCTTTCAGTCCAGGGTCATATGGAACTCTAAAGCTTTCTGGAAGATTAGAATTCTGCAGATTTTCAAGCTTTTGCTTAAGCTGTGAAATAACTGTAATTGGCAAAAGTATACAAAAGTTATGTGAGTTCAAGAAATGATTATTATTATCCATAACTTCCCCCAAGGCTGTATTTATTATCTGCATTCTACATATTTGGTCTGATGTGGAGCAGGAAAAGGGGGTAGGCAAGATAAGTCAGGCTGGGCTAGCCCTGTAGCCTGGTCATTAAGATAGCCGGATCCCACATGGCTAACCACAGTTCAAATGTCAGGCCTGGCAGCTTGAAAAGCACACCAGGCATGGGTGCATGACCAAAATCCCAACAGGATAGAGAAGTAGAGGAGATGCTCCTTTGGAGTTGAGGATGCTTTCTCCTTTCGTCTTTCTCTTGCTAGTGAGTGTAGGCACTCTGACAATTTTTTTTCTTTTAAAAGGTAAGTACATCAGGACCAGCAAATGGCATAATGGTTAAGTCGCTGGACTCTCATGTAGTTGACTGTGGTTCAAGTCCTGGACCCGGCAGCTTAAACTCATACCGGACGTGTGTATATGTGTGCCCAAGATCCCGAGAGGAGAATGGAGGAGAAGGGATTGAGACATGGCCACCCCCCCAGGGGGTGATTTCTTGCTTTTTGTTTCTCTGTCTTTGCGGCGAGTGCATGCGCCCTATAGATAAGGTAAGTACATCGGCTTACTATACACAGCATAACCTTGTACACATGCTATAAGAGGGGCTAAAAACATATGCATACATGTGGGATAGCACACAGATGCCAGCATAATCTGGGAGAGAAGGATGTTTTGAGGGTAATACTAAGGAGTTAATATTTTAATTTTCTTTTCAGCATGTGAAACTGTAAACTGTCATCTGGTTTGAAAACAATATTAAATGGAATTTATTTAGAAATTTAAGTTTTCCCCAAAGAGGAAATTAGGTTGTATAGAGAAGATGTGTCAGCCTCAAAATTATTTATTTATTTTTTTTGGAGAGGTTTTCGCTATAGGGTGCGTGCGCTCGCCAGAAAGACAGAGAGAGACAGAGAAACAGAAAGCGAGAAATCACCCCCCCCAAGGGGGATGAATACGCCACAGTCCTGTCTCCTCCATTCTCCTCTCGGGATCTTGGGCACGCACGCACATGCGCCCAGTGTGAGTTTTAAGCCACTGGGTCAGGGACGTGAACTATGGTCGACTACATGGGAGTCCAGTGACATAGCCATTACACTAACTGCTGGTTACAGCCTCAAAATTCTAAAGGCAAACTATATAATTTGAAAATTACTCTTATAACAAATAGGATGGGCAGTACAAATGTTGTTTCCTTTTCTTACAATAAAAATTAAAGTTAAATCATTATTACTTTTTTTTTTTTTTTTTTTTTTAGGAGAGAGCATTATTTGTACATTGGAAAAGAATCAAAGGGAAAAGAATAAATTTTAAATACCCAGAAGTTTAAAATACTGGCTGAATATGTTAGTGTCTACTTTGAACCACAGGGCTAGGTCTAGGTATATTAAAAATGAACAAGAGGTATCCTCTACTTTCAAGGTTCATACAATTTACCAGACTATAAAAATTTGCAAATGACAAACCTATGTGAATACAGAGAATGAGTAATTAATTTTCCTAGAGCAGGAACAGAATTTTTTTTCTTAAAGGTTTATGCCATAGGGTGCAAGTGCTCATTGGATAGAGATAGAGAGATATAGAGAGAGTGAGAAATCACCCCCCAGGGGGATGGCCACGTTGCCATTCCTTTTACTTCATTCTCCTGGGATTTTGGGAACATGCACACACGTGCCTGGCTTGAGTTTTAAACCACCGGATCTGGGACTTGAACTATGGTCAGCCATGTGGGAGTCTAGTGCCTTAACCACCATGCCACCTACTGGCCCAGGAACAGGATTTCTTAAAGTACAGATAAAAGATACTGGAAATGGTTTCAGAGAAGAGGTGATATGTGTGTGTGCGTGTGTGTGTTTGCGTGTGCATGTAGAAAAGTGTGTTTATATCGAGTTGTTGTAAAAGTCACGACATTTTTTCCTAGGTAAAAATGCATCATGACTTTTCTGACAACCCAATATATCATATATATATATACACACACACACACACACATATATGTATATATATATATTACTCTGAGATACAGATATATATGGAGAAATTTTAAAAATTAACATAGTCTCTCAATAATTTATTATTTTAAAAACTAAAAATTAAAAGACTATAGGCACATATTCAAAGAAGGGGGGAAAGGTAAATATTTGGAAATAATGTGTGTGTGTGTGTGTATGCGTGCAATTTTTAGTATTTTTAGGTTTTTGCATGTGCTCACTGTAGAGAAACAGAGAGACAGTGAGAGAGAAAGTGAAAAAATTTTGTTACTTTTTTTGAGTTTTTAAAAATTTATATATTTTTATTATTATTCATACATAAAACCGCTCTACATCATTTAGATTGTGAAGAGACTTTACCCAGCATGACAGACACAGTTAAGCCCATGTCCAGCCCAGTTAAGACCACCATACACATCCTCGTCAACAGCTAATAGACCTTATCTGTGTCCCACAAGTGTCTTACCTCTCCATTTCCCCCCCAAATTTCCTATGTTACTATTATTATTATTATTTTTATGCTTGTGGTAGGGCACATGAGTTTACCAGAGAGAGAGTTAGAAAGGGACCTCTCTAGGGGACAGCCACCCTGTAATCACTTTTCCTCCATCCTCTTCTCAAGATTTTGGGTATGTGTGCACATATTCCTGGTGTGTTTTTTCTTTCTTTTCTTTTTTTGAAGTTTTTGCCATAGGGCATGTGAGCTCACTGGAGAGAGAAACAGAGAGAGACAGAGAGAGAGGGGAAAGTGAGAAATCGCCCCTGAAGGGGGATAGCCACTCTGCAATCTCTTCTGCTTCATTTTCCTCTAGGAATTTTGGGCACATGTGCATATCCCTGGAGTGATTTTCTTTTCTTTTCTTTTTATTAATTATTTTATTTAACTTTACTTATTTATTTCTCCCTCTCTAGTGAGCACACAAACCCTTTAGCAAAAACCTAAAACAAACAAACAAATAGTTGCAACTCGGCTTCTAGAGAGAAGAAGGTTCAAAGGGATGATGGCATTGGGGGATGAAGGCCCTTCAAAAGAGAACCAAGAAAACATAGCCACTGTACCTTGGGAACTGACGTCATACTTTTCAGCAGATAGTGATTTAATATCGATGGTGACCTTCTGTAACATCTCAATGACTTGAACTTGTTGGGTGAAGTCGTGCAGCATGGCTGTGCCACAGCCCCTAAGATAGGCTTCCAGGATCACCGCAAACCTCTGCTGATAGTGTCTGGACTGGGCAATCTCACTTCTCAAGAACCAAAACAAAAAGTGTCCAATTCTTTTGTTCTGAGGCAGGTACAAGAAGGTTGAGAGTATTATAACTAATGTTCTGGGTCACTCGGTCAATTCTTGCTGACTTAAAATGTCATACTCTTATGAAAACTTATGAAAACGGAGGTACTTACTCTTAAGCCACGCTTCAGTAGAAATCTGACGAGGGCACTGTCATGGTATGGTTCAAATTTCACAGCCTAAGGGAAGAAAGAATTGGTGTCTGTAGGATTGCATTCTCTGTTGGTTAAGTGAGGAAAAAGAATTACAGAAAGACTGGGGCTCTGCTTTAGTATGTCTTTATGGCTAGGGTGATGAAACTCTTACTAGCTGCCCAAGTTCAATCCTTTCTTTTAGAGGACTCTTAGGACCTGGGTGAACCAGTTGTTTAAGATCACAGTGCAGCTCATGACAGAACTGGGATTAGAGGCCAGAACTCTGACTCACCATCACATGCTTTTGTAACTTGAAAACTGCAGAAGTGAGGACATTTACTCCAATTAGGGGCTTACGTTAGTTAATGGAATGGTAGAGGGAAAAGATGAAGATGACTACAACAAATCTAGACAGTGGAAGAGAAGAGAGGTTGTTAGAAAGAAAATGGCCAACAGAGACACATGAAAGAGCAAAAAATATTTGCTATGTGAAAATATTCTAAAAATCCTATAGCTTCCCTTTCTGGCATCTCACTGGCAAGTCACGGAGCTGCCTCACAGGTTCTTATTGGAAATAAATAGCAGGCTGAGATCAGTTCACACAGAGCAGTCACTGCCCCCTGCCACATTGTGATGTACACAGAGTTTTGTGTCTGAAAATCCCTGATTTGATATGCTCCCTCAGGTAGACTTCAATCTTCATTTTTAGTGTTTAGTAGTTTTCGCTGGCTAACAAAGAGAACATTGACTTAGGTGACAGCTTTATTACTCAATAAAAAGAACTAATAAAATATAAAAAGGAATGAAAATCTTAGGGGTACACTGATATTGGTTACATTATTCTCTGTACTTTTCTGTAAGTTTGAAATAGCTCATAATTTTAAAGTGCAAAGACTAACAAACACATGATGTTTAGATTATTATAAATGTGTACCTAAAATTAGAGTGTAGAAGTCATGTATAAACATGAAGAGAGGCTTAAAATCAAATATCTGAGTATCCCCTTTATAAATAGAAATGGTCTATCCTTTATTCCCAAGAATGGGAGAAATTCCCATTTTGGTTTTTATGTTAGGGCCTGGGGGTTTCTTGGTACAATTTATAATTCTTACTTTGGTTCTCCAATTTGTAAATGCTCCATACTGACTTCATAATGTTTCAATTGTATCAATGCTTTTGAAAATGTTTTTCATGGGTGTGGTTAAATAGGTGCCATCATAGTTGCATCTGAGACCTTCATTCTGAGAATGTGGTTATTTTGCCCCCAGTACTCACTTCAGAAATGTTTTAAGTTTCTAACCCAAATGCGAATCTTTCTGACCTTCTTTGTGTTTCACTTCTGTTAAGACAATGCAGATCTCATGTAGAAGACCATTTTAAACACGAATGAGTCATTCAGCCATATCTGAAAATGTCTTAAAGGGTTTTACAAATGACTACTCTTCTGCAAATTTAAGACCACGAATTCAATGTTCATATTATTTACTGACCTCTTTCATTTAAAACATTTCCAAAAAGGACACTATTCATTTTCTAATTCTGCAAAGTTTATTTTTGAAAATGACAATGAAAAATAATTCATGGTAGCTTTGGGATTTGGAACAGAGTTTATGCAAACTGCACTATGTTTATTTTTATTGTGGAGAGCTAGAAAATGGAAGATCCATTATTCCAAAATTCTTTAATGTTACACTAATATCTGAACTAGTAGACAGAAAAGTATATTTGCTATATTTAATAGATAAAAGCAAAGTCAAAATATGATATTTCTAGTGTCTTCTAATGGAAAGGTGAAGATTCAGAGTTAAAATTGAGAAGATCCAAAAATGCCTATCAGACTATTCCAGGAGGCTTTCTATAAATATAGTGATAAGACAGTTTAGTATCTAGAAGTTCAGTGTCTTAAAGATTTCAGGTGAAATATCACTTATTCAGAATTGTCCCTTGGTTCCTCAATCCTTAAAGTGTCCCTGGACCTCTGACTGTTTTCTCCTAATACTCTGTAGTTTTCCCCAAAGCATTTGTCACACTTTGTTATGAAACATTTGTTTGTATGTGTACTCATTTACCGTCAGCCTTCTCAGTTGAAAACTATTGTTGAATTATAGAATGAACAGCTCTGTGCTCTAAAATAGCATTTCCATCCTAATTCTTTTACTTCCTTTTCTTTGTCAAACAGTACAATATAGTTAGAGACCTGCTATAGTGAGCAGAACTATTCCTCCTCCTTTAACTTCCTAACTAAACCTTAGGCAGATCACAGCCTCTTGGGACCCCAGTGTCATGAGAAATGGAGTGGCAATACAGTCCCATATCTGACTAAAGAGAGGAGTTTTCAAGATTCTACCCAGATATGAGATGCTTTTCTATGAATTTAATAAACATGGGTCAAGAGTAAGACTTTTTCTCCTTTGTCCACACGATCAAAACACTATATTTATGTAGAATATTAGGAAAGGGGAGGGCAGTGGAAAAAGCAGGGCCCGGTCTGCTGCTTTCAACATAAGTGAGTTTAGGGGCATTACATAGCCTCTTTGTGCCTCACTTTCCTTAGTCATAAAATACAAATGCTAATTTGATTTCATTATAGATCTCAGGAGGGTTAAATGAGGCAACACAAAAATGCATGCCAATCGCTTGGAGCTCTGGCACAAGGAAACATTCAATGAGTCAAAACTATCATTAAAATAATGAGAACAAATACTCAAACAGGGCCACGCCTCCTAAAGAGCAAAGTAGTAATACCTTTAAAATGCTTCTGAGCATACCCTCAAAGACAGTAAAAAAGCAAATGATAAAGTGGTTTATAATTTTTGAAGTGGTTTCATCAGGCCTGTTTCATCAGAATCTTGATCATGAAGCTTGGAACAAAGGGCATTTTATCACAACCAACTGGGTACCTGTGCTCATGCAAATAGATTCCTGAAGAGAATGTTTCTGCTGACAACACCAACATCCCCTACCTGAACCAGCTGTAGAAGGTAATGTAGAACGTCATCGTCTTCCAAGCTCTCCAGTTTCTGAACTGCGATGGCTCTCACATTTTCATCCGAAAAGTTGCAGTCCAAGAGTTGCATTGTTAACCCAACATCCAAAGCACTTTGATCCCAGACCTCCCTTCTGGCTAACAATTGGTATGTTTTGGCCACAATTTCTTGCTGTCCCCATTTCACTGAGCTAAATAGCTTAGGATATGCTTTAGGATGCTTGAGGCTTTCATATCTAAAATGCCAGAGTAATTCTTTGTCCTCAGCAGTGAGAGGATTAAGTGGATCAGTGGCTATGATTGCCTCTAGTTGCTTGCGAAGCTGGTTGGGCATTTCAGCTCGAACACGATCCCCTTCTGGGTCAGGAGTGGGCCGATGCTTGGGTAGGGCTATGGGGTGACAGTAATTGTCCAGAAGAATGGAGATGGACATTGAGTTCTCCTTGTCTGGGTTGGTGGCAGATGTGAGCTTATCGGCACTGAAACTCCCTTGGTCTTCCCCCTTCCCGGATATCTGCCACATGTGGAGCACATATTCCCCATGGCGCAGGAGGAACCGGTGGTCTATCAGCAGCAGGTTCACGTAGTAGAGGAGTTGCACTTTGCCTTTGGACTCTGAACTAGGAGTCTCCGCAGAGGCCTTGCCAGACAATGCTGGAGATTTGCCACAGAAAATCTGCAGGTTCAGTAGAGCCCCTTTGGGTAAGTCCCTGATTTTGATACTGAACTCCAGCCACACATTCCAGAGCACCTCCTCCGTGAAGGGTTTGGGGCTGGTTCTCCTTTGGCAAAGAACTTGCTGCCCATGCTGGATGTTCGCTTCCACAAAAACTGTGAGGTCTGTGTTCCGGGGCAGGACAGGGATATCAATGCCTCTGATCTTGACCCTGAACTTCCGGTCACAGTCCCACAGGGACACGGTGAATACGCTCTCGTGGTCCTTGCCGTGGATAGTCAACTGCTCATGGTAACCGGTGACTCCCGTGCAGTCATCCACTAGCGGCCACTCTTCTTTCCTCACCTCATCCAGGGCTGGGTCTGGAGCTCTGTCAAGCACCAGGTGAATCTCTTCCCCATTCTTGAGGCAGTGCCTCACCCACTGGAAGTTTTTGATGGGTGTTTCACCCACCAGGTATTCATCCCGGCCACAAACGCGCAGCACAAAATCCTGTTCATTCTGGCTTTCAGGGATGTCCATCAGAGACTTCTTCTTGGCCATCTTGGTGAAGAAGCTCTGGAGGATGGTGGCAGGGGTGTCATCGGCTGAGACCTTGATGGTCTGGCTGGTGGTGCTGCGGTGAATGATGATGAAGATGCAATTGTTGCTAATCTTCTTGGACAGGTACTCTGGAAGGGGCTTTGATGTCACCCAGGGGTGCATGGCATAGAGCATGGGGTCACGACCAGCGACCTCCGCCATGCGTGGGGTGACTAGGCGGCGCCGGGTGAACTCTAGCTCGTCGTCGTGCACGTTGCTGATGTCAGTGACGTCGTAGCCAATAAGAGCAGTGAGCTGCCTCTGGAAGGCCAGAGTCTCCTCCGAGGGCGCGTGCCGTTGCACCACGTGGATCTGGCCCGGGCTCCGATGCAGTGCCTTCCAGTAGCGCAGGCAGTCCAGGGTCTGCACCACTTGGTACTTGTCGTAGATCTCGTACCACTGCCCCTTCTTTTGGTAGAGCAGGAGGAAGTGGTCCGGCCCAAGCCGGTGATAGAAGTCCGCTGCCACGCTGGTCTCCAGCGCGCGCAGCCACACCTGGGCCTTCATCTGCTCCACGTTGCCGTGGCCCGCCACGTGCAGCAGCGCTGTTTCCGGAGTCTTGCTGTTGCGCTGGCTGGTGGGCAGCACGAACTCGATGGGGATGAGCTCCATGGAGGACAGGCTGGCCGCGGCACT
>NW_006209101.1:350857-354831 GCF_000334495.1 Tupaia belangeri chinensis | reverse complement strand
CAGGCTGGCCGCGGCACGTCGCTGCTTCATCCTCCGGCGCCTGCGGCGATTGTCCTCTCTCAGAACCACCGGCTGTTCATATTTCTCCAGCTCCATGCCCCACGTGACCTGGGAGCCCAAGAACAGAGGACTTTGTCACAAAAATGGCACGTTCCCTTTACATTTTCCTGTGAGGTGGCAGAACAGAAGGTATAGATTGACGTGCACAGAACAACATAGAAGGACCGAGTACTTCATGCTGGAGGCAGTACAGTGGGGATTCAGAGTCGAGGTCCATGAATCCTGGCTCTGCCACTTACCGTCCGGGTGAGTTGGACTCCTTAAATAATCTCTGAGCCTGATTCTTATCGTCAGATGGATTAGTAATACTTCAGAGGGTGGAGGTGAGAGTTTAATAAGGTAATTGTTTGTATGAGTGATGAGTATAAGGGGGTATTGAGTATTTCTATTTTTTATATGTTTGAAAAAATCTAATGAAACTGAGATGTAAAACATGCGCCTAGCACAGTGTCTGGCATATTATAATGGCTCTAAGAGGTAACTGTCCTTAAGCAGACTGAAACACATAGATGAGTAAAATAATGCAGTAAGGATCAAGTTCCAGTTTACAAGGTGGAGGGTGAGATGCTGAAGCACTTTACTTTGAAAACAGGCCTAAAAACTTATTTCCTCTTTTCAGTCTCTCACTTCTCTTTGGAACCCAGACACCTTACCCAACTTCGACCCACATTCTCTATTTTCAAACTGTCTGGACCTAGAATCTACTCCCTACTCAACTCTCTTTCTTTTTTATTTTGATTTTTTTTTTCTTTCAAATGAGGAAACCTAGTCATTTCATTAATAAAACTCAAAAATACCACAACTGGTGAAGTTGCCATCAAGACCATTTGCAAATGTATAACATTTTAAATCACGAAATGTGTAAACTTTCTAGCTTTCATTTCATATATTAGGGCAGTATCTTAGAGTTCTCCAAGTCAGTGCTCTACTAACATGAACATTTAAATAATTGTAACTTTGTACCAATTAATCTGATCTTCCTCTACTTTAGATAGTGAAGGAGCCTCAGGATGAAAGGCAGGATTTCTGGACTTTGGTGACATGCTGTTTAGACTTAAATCAATGATTTAAATTCTTTTTTTCCTGTAATATTTTAATTTCTATACCAAGAATTCACCAATTTATTTCACTAACTTATCCACTCTTCACAAATATTTAATAATTAATAATACTTAATATTTAATAATAAAAGCTTCCACTGGAAGCATTGAAGTACAAATATGACATATTATAGTAAGAAACCCTTCAAATATTTATTGAGATGCCAAAAGTGTTAAAATTGAAAGAAGAGTCATAAGATTTTTATTTTAATATTTAGCATCATTGCAATGTAATTCAATATTCTAAGTAAGGAGCAACTATCTAAATAAAAATTAATGTTTCAGGAAATACCTACTCATAAATAACTGTTAGTGAGACTCACAATTACTTATTTCCTGAAGAAATAGTGGAGCATTTGCGATATACCAGAAAGAAAAATTTGATTAAAAGATAAGAAAGACAAGTTTTATTAGATTGAGATTTATGTTCAAATGGATTAGTTTACTTTTAAAGTCAATGTTCACTGTCTTAAAATACTATGAAGTTAAACTTAGTAAGTGAAATTGTATCAAATAACTGTCTCTTACAGCTTAAAACATTCTTTTTTGTCTTTTGCTAATTATACACCAAGAGAATTATTAGATATATTAATATTGATTCTAACTTGAAATAAAGCATGTCCAGATTTAGGCAACATACAAATATATAGCAGTAATTTCTGTCTCAGTGATACCAGACACTCTAATAAGATCCAGAAGAACACAGGCTAAGCATGTACTCACTGGCTTCCTTCATGGTTGAGGCTATGAAGCTTTCTCCTTTAGCGAGAAGACCGGTATAAGCACTGTCAGAACATAATCTCTAAGCATGCACTTGTAAAACTAAGAAGTCTGGCTAGCACAAGCTTCTGGGCCCTCCCTCTTCCTCCCAAACAAAAACAAAAAAGAGCTGATGCACCTGCAGAACTGTTGCCGGAACCTTGTGGATATCCATAATATAGGTTGGACTAGACAATGAACATTCGGTTGTAGTATCATCTCAAGAACCAACAACAGTTCCAGATAAAAATATTCTAGCTGAGAAGGAAGTGTCACTATTCCGAGTCAGACCTAACAAAGAGCAAAAAATAGAAGGAAGCAATACCTGATAAAGCAGCGGAGGTGATGATGCTGAAGGATCATTTGTTTAATTTTTGAAAACAAATTCGAGCCTACCCAGTGTGCTTCTGAACTCTTCCGCTTTTCTGGGGCTCCCTCATATCCAGATGCAGAGGAAGTGTTGCAGTTACCAGGAAGGAAGTTTTAACCAAGTTGATTATATGTGTGATTGCTCATTTTTAAAGTGTCAGAAATGCATTTCCTGTTATAGCACCGAGAGCCAGAACACAAGAGCAAGCAGTGTTTTTGTATATTTTTTTTAACTCTTTGAACGAATTTTTCAAAAATTGTGAGACAAGTTAAAAGTACAACTAAGCCAAAAAATACACATTACATGATAAAAATTTTTTTTTTTTTGTAGCTAGTTCTGAGTGGAAGAAAAGGCCTAACAGCCAGAATATTAGACATCATGTTAGGAAGACTTTTAAGCCAAATTAAGCTCATGCCCCTCACGGGAACTCAAATAAATCCTATTCATACATTTAACTGAAGGTTGGGGGAAGAAAACCCTTGTGACCTAGAAGGACTAGTTATGAAGTTGAACATTTTCAAAGGCAGAGTCTAGGAGCTCACTTCCTTAGAGTGGTGAGAAATTTCTCTATTTTTTTTTTAGAGCATTTAGAGCCCAAAATATCACTGGCTCAAACTGAAAGTCCTTCAGTGTGTGTGTGTGTGTGTGTGTGTGTGTGTGTGTGTGTGTGTGTACTGGTATGAGTGTTGAGGGCGGAGGCTTAACATGAACAATGATTAATTAACTGCCGACAAAATAGAAGGAGGTTGTTTGGTATCATGGGGTAACTGGGGAGCTGAACTCTGTAACAGCATCAGGAAGATAGTCACTTGGCTGGCTCCTGATTCCCATGGGAGTAGAGAACAGAGGAACAGAGTGATGTTGATTAATGAATAAAAAATTACAGAAAGAGAAAAGAAACAATTTATATTATTATAAAATGCAGTGGGTGAATATAGTTAATAATTCATTCATTGTATGTCTTAAAGCATTTGAAAAAGAGGATTTAAAATGCTCCTAACAGAAAGTAATGACAAATGTTTGAGATGATGGGTATACAAATTACCCTGATTTAATCATTACACATTATATTCTTTTTTTCTCTTTAAATTTATTTATTTTTTTACCTTAATTCACTATAAATCATTTCAGTATACAAATGAATTTTCCATCCAAAATACACTGTATATTGGCTCAATGAAGCACATCAACATACAAGTTATCAGCAAATAATTTTCCATTTCTTATGTCTTGTATACTTTTTTTTTTTTGCCATCCTTGATTCCCTATCCCTTACCCTCTGCCATGTCCCACCCTCTTCCCACATTGTCTCTGGTATCCATGGTTGCTTTCTATGCTTTTCCCCCCATTTAATTGATTTACTAATGAACTTAATTAGTCTAAATATTTCCAATAGCAAGGGCAGCTGATATATAACTATACATGAACCCAAGTCTGACTTTAGGCATACACCTCAGTGAGTAGAATGAACATACTATAAAGTAGTACCTAGCTGGGGCTATATAGTTTACTGCAGTCATCAAATGTGCATTTTTTTAAATTCCGATAACAGTTTTACTGGTTTTTTTTTCTTCTGAAACTTTTTTTTTTTTAATTACTTATCATTCATTCCCTGAGCATCATTACAACATACTAAATGTGGTTTCCCATCTAGAATAAACTGCATAGTGGCTTAATCATGCATG